>NW_025422004.1:15000-51968 GCF_011764305.1 Mustela putorius furo | reverse complement strand
GGGGCAGGGGTTGGGCATAGATGCGTGGGGACAGGTCACACGCAGTAGTGTCCGTACATGATCCAGAGCCGATCCTATGGTCAGAGAGCAGGAACATGGAGCTCAGGCAATATCAGGGAAAGGAGCATGTAGCAAGGATAGGGACTGGGTCCTGGGGCGGGCAACAGGATGCCTAGGGCAGGGCCAGGGGAAGGGGCAGTGGTTCCTTGCAGGGCCAGGGTAATGGATGGCTGGCAGTTGACACAATGGAAGACGCATGGGCAGGGGGTCTGGGTCCTGCGTTCAGGGGCAGTGGCCCTGGGCTGGAAAGCGAAATGACATGGGACATGGCAGGAGCCGTAGCATGGGGGCAAGTGGCAGGGTTTATTGCCGGTGCAGGGTCAAGTTGTTCAGGAGCTGGGTCCTTGGGGCAGATAAACGGGCCCGACCCGGGCTTGGGGAGGTGAGGGTAGGCTCTGTGACAGGAGCATGGGCCAGGGTGAGTGGCAGCAGAGCAGGGGTGCTGGCATGAGTCACATGGAGCAGCTCTCCCCTGGGCAGCATTAATCATTTTCCGTGGCGATGCGCCCCGGAGCACCTTTGGGCTCCCGGTCTCCCGCCGAAGTGAACTCCAGACACCATTTGCCCCTCCGAGTTGCTGAGTTTGGAGAGTATGTAGTCATCTCCTTGGCTGGGTGCCGCATGGATGAGGATAGAATGTCACCTGCTAGGCCTGCCTCTCCCTGTGTGCTTTGCAGAGACAAGAGCCCCAGCCCAGTGCCTTCCCAGAGTAAGCCTCAGCCACGAGGAAAAAAAAAAACCACCCTGGGGACATCTCCCCGACTGCAGTCCACCCCCTTGGTGCTCCGATCCATCGTCTATACTCCTGGTGCCCCACCACCGCCCTGTGGGGGGGCTTGCTTTCTCCCTGTGGGATGCCCATCACCTACCCCGTCCCACACGAGCCATCATCACCCCACCTCCAATCCATTCTCACCCTCGGACTTACGGCCCTCTGCGCGCTCTGTGTCCGGAGTCAACCAATCCATTGGATTTACCATGAGGCAGTGGTCTGGTAGGTGTACGAGTGGCCTACCCAGGACCGGTGACGACTGACCGTGGTCGTTGAGGGGTGCGTGTCTATCGGCCCCGCCTCCCTTCCTAGTTCTAGTCCGTTTCCTGCCAAGGCAGAAAAGGGCATGGATGCTATAGTCATCAGAACCCCTGCCCGTCCATACCCCACCGTGCTACACTGGCCCAGTGCCCCTGCTTCTCCCCCGATCCCACCGACGCAGACCTGTGCGTGCACCGCCCCTGAACCTTGGTCAGGGACCCTTCGCCTGCAGGTTCTCAGGATCACCCTCTGGGCATAAGGTGGTGCAGCCGCCAACACTGGGCACGTCCACCTATCCATCCTTTAACCTGGGGTGGTGATCTTGACCTGCCCCAACAGGCCATCTGAACCCGCTCATCATCCTGCTCCTGCTCCGGGCATCTCGCCACCGCCCCGTGTATCTCTCCTTTCAACACAACTACGCACATGCACACGACACACACAACCACACACACACACACACCCACGGCAAGGAGACCGAGGCCTCACAACGGTCGTCAGAAGGTGTGTGGGGCTACCTGAACTCTGACCTCCTCCCGGTGTCACCGTTTTGAATTCTTTTTTCCAAAGGCCCAGCGTCGTCAGGGTAAGCCCTTAACACGACCTGCTGCATTGGGGAGACGTGTTTTCGGCGGGGCTACGGCTCGTCACTCTGCCTGCATCCTCTGGGCCTCGGTAAGGTGCGAAGCAGTCATAACCTGTCGCTTCCCTTCAGGAATCTGCCCAAGAAATGAGCTGGCCGGGGGGTTTTCTCTGGAATGTGGGTGCCTGGATCCGTGGGTTCCAAGTCCATTGGGGCTCTGCCTGTCGTCAGGGAAGATTGAGGTCACCACTGCCTGGGGGCTCCTTACCGGACTTCCTGCTCTTAACCACCACGCGCACGACTCCCGATGAGGGGCGCCCCTCCCCGCTGCCTGCTGCTCAAGGCTCCCCCTCCTCCACCCCGGTGCCCTGTGTCCATCCAGTTACCCCCCACACCTCCTCCCCAACAGCCCCCTGTTAGGCCTGGGTGTCAGCTGTTTGCCCCGGGCTGGGAGGGCCAGAGCTGGGTTTCAGACCGGCTCCTGCTCCTGCCCAGGACTGTGAGCCCGCACACACCCTGTTGTCTCTCAGGTCCTCCCCAGTCTCCCCTCTCCCCGTCACACCTGTGGGTGTCCTGGCTTCTCCCTGCTAGGGATGGCATCATGGGTAGGAGCCCTGCATACGTTCCATCCCCGCTCTCCATCCTCCCAGGAGCGGCTGGTGCAACACCCTTGCCCGGGCACGGGTGAGCCAGGGGCTGGCCGGGGGCATGGAACACAAAAGCCCCGAGGGGCCTGGATCTGCCTCTGGGATCCAGGCAAAGGCACCGTCCTCCTGCCTGTTTTCCCATCCCCCGTGGGCAAGGTTTGCAAGTGCATGGCTTCTGCCCTTGGTGACACAGGCTTCCCGGGGCTCCCATTAGGTGGAGGTCCAAGGGCCTTGTCTGTGCCCATGTGCTGGCCAGCCCCCATAGGGGACCCCGGGCATTCCCGAACTCCGTCCTCCCAGGGTGGATGGCCCGTGGGACTGAGAAGGGGACACAATGTTTTGGGGGACTGCCATTTCCCATCCGTTGGAGGAAAGTCTGGGACTTCTCCTGGTTCCCTCTCTCCTGGGTTCAGTGTCTGTGTCTGTCTCTGTCTTTGTCTCTGTGCCTGCGTCTGTCTCTGTTCGTTGGTGTCCTCCCAGAGAGCCGGATCTGTGGGCTCCAGGGCTGAGGGAGAAACCCTCCGAAGTCTCCCTTGTCCCTGTTTCCCTCTCCTGGGCTGGTGCTCGCTTCCTTGCTAAGTAAGGCCTTCTCACCCCGAGCAGAGCTCTGACTCTGAACCTCTTCCCAGTGGGGACCCTGCGGCCGCAACAAGGAGGCTCCTGCCCTGGGTCCCCAGACCAGGGGTCCAGTGCTCTGCCACATTCTGCAAGCCCACAAGGTCAGCCCCCCGAGTCCCCAGGCTGTCTTTCTGCTCAGAAGGACCTCGAGGGAGTCCAAAGCATTTTTCCCAAGACTGGGAGCACAGTGGGTCAGGGATAGAGATTCAAGGCCCAACAGGCTCTTCTTGCAAGCCTGAGGGAGACTAGGGCACACCCTGTCTCTATGGTCCCACTGATAGAAGAGGAAGGGGAGGCCTTCGGTGCTGTAGCCCTGTCCACACTGGGGGTGGGGGGTGCCTCTTCCTACTTCCAGTAGTCCAGGGTGGTGATGGACACCAGGCCCCAGACCCTGTCCCCACCCAGTGCCCTGGCAAAGCCCCTGGGCCCCCTTGGGGACCCCTTGACCATCAGCCTGTCCCGTCTCCCCCTCCCCATGCTTTGGATCTCGGTCCTTGCCAGGAGTCCTGATGCCCCCGACCCCATGACCCCATGGTCTCCCAGACTGTCTTCCAACACCAGACTGTCTTACTTCTTTCCCCCTTGTTTACCCACCCCATTTTCCCCAGGGTGTCTCCCCCTCTGACCCCTATCTGGGCAGAGTGGGGTATGTATGTTGTGTGTGTGTGTGTGTGTGTGTTGTGTGCCGCGCGCGCACACACACACACACACACACGCACGCTCAGACACCATATGCCTCTAGCTGTCTGGGGATGCCCGAGGTCATGTCCCCACATGGGATGGGGTGAGTAGCTCTCCCCAAGCATCTGAGGAGCTCTCACCCTCAAAGCAAACCTCATGGGAGGATCAGGAATTTGCCTAGGCCTGGAGGGAAGCTCTGCCCCTTGGACTCTGTACCCGATTTTTGTCCTGGGCCAGTCGCTGCCTCTCTTGAGCCCAGGTTCCCAACTGACCCTGAGGGTTGGACATGGAAAATGCTTGAACCTGGCCTTTGCTCCAGGGGTAGGTGGAGGTGGAGGAAAGGTGCAAACCAGGCACCCAGACCTCCATTCCGAGAGGGCCAGGTGTGCCCAGGAGCCCTGCACACAGCACCTGTCCCCTGACCCAGCCTTGTGGTGGATGCGGACCCACCATGGCGCTGTCCCCCGACTGGTCCCCCCCATGTTCCCTCACCACTGCCCAAGTCCTCTGTGGGCCGCAAAGTCTGCTGAGCCCCGGAACCGTGCCTATCCTGGGAAGCAAGGCTCAGGGTGCCAGGCCAGGCGGGGGTTGGACATCTGGGGATGCAAAGGTCATCGAGTACCCCCCCCCCTACCCAGCTGGCCTGGAATTCAGAATCCGTCCCAGGGTCCTGCTCAATGCGGGCTTGAGCCAGAGGACTTGGAGACGTCAGTGGAGGCCAAGTCAGGGCAGGGAGCTCAGTGGGCCCCTTCCACTTCTCTCTCCCTCTGCTGGGTCTTCCTGGGTGTTCCCTGGGACAGAGGTCCAGCCTGTCCTTGGATAGAGCCCTGGCTTGAGTCGGTGGGTGGGCAGGAGGACAGGGAAGGTTCGGGGTTGAGTTAGGGGTTTGGGTTAGGGTTAGGGTTAGGGTTAGGGCCAGGTTCAGGGTCAGGCTCAGGGCAGGGTTAGGGTTAGGGTCAGGGTTAGGTTTAAGGACTGGGTCAAGGTCAGGGTCAGGGTTCAGGTCAGGGCCAGGGTTAGGGTTAGGGTCAAAGTCAGGGTTAAGTTTAGGTGCCAGTTTAGGGTAGGGTCAGGGTTAGGGTTAGGTTCAGGGTCAGGGTAGGGTCAGGGTTAGGGTTTTGGGTTCGGGTTCGTGTTAGGGTTAGGGTTGTGGTTAGGATAGGGATAGACAGGTTGAGGGTCAGGGTTAGGGTAGGTTTTGGGTTTGGGGTTAGGGTTAGAATCAGGGTTAGGTTTAGGGTCAGGGTCCTTGTTAGGGTCAGGGTCAGGGTTAGGGTTAGGGTCTGGGGTCGTGGTCAGTGTTATGGTCAGGGTCAGTGTTAGTGTTAGGGTCAGGGCCTACGTCAGGGTTAGGGTAAGTTTTAGGTTTAGGGTTAGGGTTAGGGTTAGTGTTAGGGTCAGGTCCAGGGTCGGGTTAACGGTACGTTTTAGGGTTAGGGTCAGTGTTAGGGTCAGGGTCAGGGTTAGGACCAAGGTTAGTGTTTAAGCTCAGGGTTTGGTTTAGGGACTGGGTCAGGGTCAGGGTCAGTGTTCTCGTCAGGGCCAGGGTTAGGTTTTCGGTCAGAGTCAGGGTTCAGTTCAGGTTCCAGTTTAGGGCCCGGTCAGGGTCAGGTTTTGGTGTTAGGGTCAGGGTCAGGCTTAGGGGCAGGGTTAGGTTTAGGGACTGGGGCCAGGGTCAGTGTCCGGGTTCAGGTCACGGCCAGGGTCAGGCTGAGGGCCAGGGTCAGGATTCCGTTTAGGTTCCAGTTTAGGGGTCAGGGTCACGGTTAGGGTTAGGTTTAGGGTCAGGCTTAGGGTTTGGGTTACGGTTAGGGTTAGTGTTAGAGTCGGGGTTAGGGTAGGGTTAAACAGGGTTAGGGTTAGGGTTAGGCTTGGGGTTAGGGTTAGGCTTAGAATCAGGGTTAGGTTTTTGGTCAGGGTCCCTGTTAGGGTCCGCGTTAGGGTTAGGGTTAGGGTCAGGGTCCTGGTCAATGTTACGGTCAGGGTTAGGGTCAGGGTCAGGGTTAGTGTTAGGGTCAGGGCCAGGGTCAGGTTTAGGGTACGTTTTAGGGTTAGGGTCTGGGTTAGGGTCAGGGTCAGGGTTAGGACCAGGGTTTGGCTTACGCTCTGGGTTAGGTTTAGGGGCTAGGTCAGGGTCAGGGTCAGGGTTCTGGTCACGGCCAGGGTTCGGTTTTCGGTCAGAGTCAGGGTTCAGTTCAGGTTCCAATCTAGGGTCAGGGTCAGGGTTAGGGTTAGCTTCAGGGTGACGGTTAGGGTTTGGGGTTAGGGTTAGCGTTAGTGGTAAGGTTGGTGTTCGGGTAGGGTGAGACTGGCTTAGGTTCAGGGTTTGGGTTAGGGTAGGCGTTATGGTTTACTTAGAATCAGGGATAGGTTTAGGGTCATTGTTGTCGGTGTTATGTTCAGGATAAAGGTTAGGCTCACCGTCAGGGTCAGGCTTAGGTTTAGGGTCAGGGTCAGGGTCAGTGTTAGGGTCAGCGTTTGTGTCTGGGTTAGGGTCAGGGTCAGCATCAGGGTGTGATTAGGGTTAGGGTCAGGCTCACAGTCAGGGTCCGGGTCAGGGTCAGGGTTAGGGTTAGGGTTAGGGTTAGGGTTAGGGTTCGGGTTCGGGTTTGGGTTCAGGTTTAGGATTTGAGGTTAGGGTTTGGGTTTGCGTTGAGGTTCGGTGTTAGGGTTATGGGTTAGGGTTCGGGTTCCGGGTCACATTCGGCTTAGTATTAGGGTTCTGGTTCGGGTTAAGATTAGGCCCTGCATGGGGGCTCGGGGCTGGTCCATCTGTCCTCCCAGTGCTGACCTTCCTTGTCCTTGGCCGTCTGACATCCCGGTTCCTCTCTACGTCCTCCTTAAAGTATTATGAATGTCCCCAGGAGTAGGGTGGCAGGAGTGGGGTTCAGGAGGGCCTGCCGCGATCCTGTGTCCCCAGACAACACTGAGAAAGGAGCCCCAGGACATTGTGTCATGAGGACTGGGATGAGGATCCCCTCCATCTCCCTGGGCATGAACACTGTTCCATTCCCTGCTGTCTCACCATTGTGCCCAATCCTACTGAAAACACATCTGTGACCCACCGAGCGAGAGTTTCTGGGGGTGAGTCCCAGGCTGAGCCCTGCTAGGTGACAGGTGCACCTGTGGCCTGGGATGGGTGCCGCTCACGGTTGTCTCAGACAGGGGTGCCCGTCCGCCTTCTCTCCAGGGGCCCTGCATCGGACCTCTGCTTCCTCACGTTCTCCCCAGGGCTGCTGGTCCCCAGACCAGACACCTGCCAGTCGGAGGGTGACCAGCACTGCCTCCCCAGGGTTTCCTTTGCCTGAGTCCTTCCCCGGGAGCTCCTGCATCTCCTGACACACACTCCCTGTGTGCCTCTCCTCCCCCTTGAACTTGCACGTGTCTAGTCTCTGTCCCTGTCTCTGTCCCTGTGGGACCCAGAGACTTGGAGCATGGAGTGGAGCAGACCCATGGGAGACCTTTCTCTGGTCTAGGGTTGTGAGCGATGCTTTTGCGCTCCGCAGTGTGTCTTCCAGCTTTCTGCATTTCCCTGGTTTCTGTGTGGGCCACAGGAGGAAACCGCCGTGTGTCCTGTCTGGGGCCCGACTGTGGTGTCCCAGCAGGAACAGGGGCCTTGGCCCCGAGACTGTGCCCAGAATTCCTAAAGGGGTCCCTAGGATGACATCTCCTCTGTAAATCCATTGGGCATCTCAACAACCAAGAAGGGAAATTCTATGTCAAACAGAGAGAAGAAACAAAAACCAAACCTAACCAAACCAAACCAAACCCCAAACAAGGGCCCTTTGAAAATAGGTGCAGACACAAACGCACCTATTGAGGGATTCCACTTCCAGAAACCTCCAGAACACGTGCAGGAACCCGCTTGGGGCTTGCGAGGGGCCAGGCTGGGGAAACAATGGGCAGGAGGGCTTGGGCTCAGGGTCTCCTCCTTTGGGGAAGGAGATAGCCTGCAACGATGCTCTGGGGCGTGGTGGCACAGCCTTGGGAGTGCACTTCATGCTCATGACGTGTTCCAGGGAAAACAAGAACTTTTATTTAAAATAAATAATACACGGCATAGAGGAGATGGACGGCGGCGAGAACGCTGACTCCATACAGGAGAGGAAGGACACAAGGCGAGGGGATGGAACATTCTGGGGGGATGTCGGGGTCAGGGGATGGACCTGACGGCATTTTTCTGGGGAGATCTCCCCGCAGAGTTGTGGGCTCTGGATGCGGGTCTGGGAGTCCCGCAGGAGAAGGTGTTGGGGCAGGGGTTGGGCTAGGGGCGGGGACAGGGTCAGCAGTAGTGGCCGGTGCAGGATCCAGAGCAGGAGCTGGGTCAGAGGCAGGAACAGGTGCCCAGGCAAGGGCAGGGAAAGGAGCAGGAGCAAAGGAGAGGGACTGGGTCTGGGGCGGGAACAGGGGCCTAGGCAAGGCCAGGGGAAGGGGCAGTGGTCCTGGCAGAGCCAGGGGAAGGGATGGTGGCAGTAGAAGGCGAAGACACAGGGGCAGGGGCTGGGTCTGGGGCAGGAACAGGGGTCCAGGCAGGGAAAGTGGAGGCCTTCCTGGCAGGGGCAGGGGCAGGGGCAGTGGCAGGAGCAGGGGCAGGGGCAAGACCAGGGTTAGGACCTGGGTCTGGGGCAGGTGCAGGGGCAGTGGCCCTGGCAGGGAAAGGAGAATGGACAGGGGCAGAGGCAAGGGCAGACGCAGGGGCAGGAAATGGGGCAAGTGCCTTGGTGATGACTGGTGCAGGGTCAAGGGCAGGAGCTGGGTCTGGGGCAGGAACAGGGGCACAGGCAGGGGAAAGGGAGGCCGTCCTGGCAGGGGCACGGGAAGGGGCAGGGGAAAGGGCAGGTACAGGGTTAGGGCCTGGGTCTGGGGCCGGTGCAGGGGCAGGTGCCGGGGCAGTGGCCCTGGCAGGGAAAGGCGAAGGGATAGGGGCGGGGGAAGGGGGGCAGGGGCAGGGGCAGGAGCTGGGGCAAGGGCAGGGGTGATGGCCTGGGGCGAGGTCAAGGGCAGGAGCTGGGTCTGGGGCGGGGAACAGGGGCCCAGGGAGGGGTCGGGGAAGGGGTGGGACCAAGGGAGGATCTGGGTCAAGGCCCAGAACAGGAGCACAGGCAGGAGCAGGGGAAGTGGGAGTCGCTCTGGCAGGGGCAGGGCAAGGGGGAGCGGCAGGAGCATGGGTGGGGGCAGGAGCAGGAGCCAGCTCTCCCCGGACAGCATCAGCATCTTTGTGGGCAGGCGCCCGGGCACCTGTGGGCTCCCGGTCTCCCGCCGAAGTGACTCCAGACACCATGTGCCCCTCCGGAGTTGCTGAAGTTGGGAGCTGGTCTAGCTCCTCCACTGGAGAAGCTGGGAGAGGAGAGAAGGTCACCCGCGGGCCTGCCTATCCCTGTGGCTTTGCAGAGACAGAGCCCAGCCCGGGGCCTCCCGGAGAAGCCGCAGCCACGAAGGAACCCTCCCCGGGACGTCTCCCCGAATGCAGTCCACCCCCTGGGTGCTCCGAGCCAAGTCAAGGCTCCGGGCCCCACACCGGCCTGTGGGGGCTTCTCCCTGTGGGGCCCAGCACCGACCCCTCCCCACACAGCCACAGGCACCCCACCCCAGGCTTCTCACCCTCGGACTTGGCCTCCGTGGGCTCCGTGTCCAGGACCGCAGTGCAGTGGAGTACCGCGGGCAGTGGTCTGGGAGGTAGCGAGGGCCTTCCCAGGACCGGGGACTCCGGGGTCGGGGAGGGGTGCGTGTCTTCCCGCCTCCTTCCTAGTTCATCCGTGGCCTGCCAAGGCAGAGACGGGGAGTGTGCAAGAGGCGTCAGAGCCCTGCCCGGCCATACCCACCGTGCTCCTGCCCAGTGCCCCTGCTTCTCCCAGATCCCACGCAGACCTGTGCGTGCACAGCCCCGCACCTGGGTCAGTGACCTGGCCTTGACGGTCTCTGGATCAACCCTGGACAGAAGGGTGCAGCCCCCACACTCCGTCCCATGACCTGCCCACCAGGCATCTGACCCCTCATCAGCCTGCTCCTGCTTGGGGCGTCTCCACCCCCCATGAGCTCTCTTTACACACACACACACACACACACACACACACACACACACATCCACACATGGGGAGGAGCCCTAGGCCTACACGGGTCGGTCAGAAGGTGTGGGGCCTTCTGACTTGAGCCTCCCGGTATCACCTTTTGATTCTTTTTGCCAAAGGGCCAGAGTCGTCGGGGAAGCCTGACACGACCTGCGCAGTGGGGGGACGTGTCTGGCGGGCGAGCTCTCCTCTGCCTGCATCCTCTGGGCTTCGGTAGGCAGCAGCAGAACATGGCGCTTCCTTCAGGATCTGCCCAGAAATGAGCTGGGCAGGGGGGTTTTCTCTGGAATGTGGGTGCCTGGATACGTGGGTTCCAATTCCGTTGGGCTGTGTCGTCAGGGAAGTGAGGTCACCACTGCCTGGGGGCTCCTTCCCGGACTTCCTGCTCCCACCAGAGCTCCCTGAGGGTTAGGGTTAGGGTAAGGGTTAGGGTTAGGGTTAGGGTTTGGGTTTAGGTTTAGGGTTAGTGTTAGGGTCAGGGTCAGGTTCACGGTCAGGGTTAGGCTTAGGGTCAGAGTCAGGGTTTAGTTAGGTTCCAGTATAGGGTCAGGTCGGGGTTAGGGTTAGGGTTACGGTCAGGGTGAGGTTTAGTGTCAGGTTTAGGGTTTGGGGTTAGGGTTAGGTTTAGTCTTAGGGTTGGGGTTAGGGTAGGGTTAGACAGTGTAGGGTCAGGGTTAGGGCTAGTGTAGGGGTTAAGGTTAGGCTTAGAATCAGGGTTAGGTTTAGGGTCAGGATCCGTGTTAGGGTCCGGTCAGGGTGAGGTTTAGGGTCAGCGTCATCGGTGTTACGGTCAGGGTTTGGGTGAGGCCCACCGTCAGGGTCAGGGTCAGTGTTAGGGTCAGTGTTTGTTTCTTGGTTATGGTCAGGGTCAGCTTCAGGGTATGGTTAGGGTTGCGTCAGGCTCACAGTCAGGGTCCGCGTCAGGGTTAGGAGTTACTGTTATGGTTAGGGTTAGGGTTAGGGTGTGGTTTAGGGTGTGGGTTAGGGTGTGGGTTAGGGTCATGGTCAGGATCAGGGTCCGGTCATGGTCAGGGTCATGTTTAGGCTTTGGGTCAGAGTCAGGGTTCAGTTTGGTTCCAGTTTAGGGTCAGGGTCAGGGTTAGGGTTAGGTTCAGGGTCAGGGTTAGGGTCCGGGTTAGGGCTTGTGGTTAGGATTGGGGTTAGTGTTAGGTTTGGGGTTAGGGTAGGGTGAGACAGGGTTAGGTTCAGTGTTAGGGCTAGTGTATGGATTAGGGTTAGGTTTAGAATCAGGGTTAGGTTTAGGGTCAGGATCCGTGTTAGGGTCCGGGTCAGGGTTAGGTTTAGGGTCAGCGTCATTTGTGTTACGGTCAGGGTTAGGGTCAGGCTCACCGTCAGCGTCAGGGTCAGTGTTAGGGTCAGGGTTTTGTTTCTTGGTTAGGGTCAGGGTCAGCTTCAGGGTATGGTTAGGTTTAGGGTCAGGCTCACAGTCAGGGTCCTGGTCAGGGTTAGGTGTTAGGGTTAGGGTTAGGGTTAGGGTTCGGGTTTGGGTTCAGGTTTGCGATTTGAGGTTAGGGTTTGGGTTCGCGTTGAGTTTCAGTGTGAGGGTTATGGTTTAGGGTTCGGGTTCCGGTTCAGATTCGGCTTAGTATTAGTGTTCTGGTTCGGGTTAGGATTAGGCCCTGCATGGTGGCTCGGGGCTGGTCCATCTGTCCTCCCAGTGCTGACCTTCCTTCTCCTTGGCCCTCTGTCATCCTGGATCCTCTCTACGTCCTCCTTAAACTATTATGAATGTCCCCAGGAGCAGGGTGGCAGGAGTGGGGTCTCAGAGGGGCTGCCTCGATCCTGTGCCTCAGACAACACTGAGAAAGGAGCCCCAGGACATTGTGTCAGGAGGACGGGGATGAGGATCCCCTCCATCTCCTTGGGCACGAACACTGTTCCATTCCCTGCTGTCTCACCACTGCTGTGCCCAATACTACTGAAAACACATCCGTGGCCAATCGAGCCAGAGTTTCTGGGGGTGAGTCCCAGGCTGAGCCCTCCTAGGTGATAGGTGGGCCTGTGGCCTGGGATGGGTGCCGCTCACTGTTGTCTCAGACAGGGGTGCCCGTCCGCCTTCTCTCCAGGGGCCCCTGCATCGGACCTCTGCTTCCTCACGTTCTCCCCAGGGCTGCTGGTCCCCAGACCAGACACCTGCCAGTCTGAGGGTGACCAGCACTGCCTCCCCAGGGTTTCCTTTGCCTGAGTCCTTCCCCGGGAGCTCCTGCATCTCCTGACACATACTCCCTGTGTGCCTCTCCTCCCCCTTGAACTTGCACGTGTCTAGTCTCTGTCCCTGTCTCTGTCCCTGTGGGACCCAGAGACTTGGAGCATGGATTGGAGCAGACCCATGGGAGACCTTTCTCTGGCCTAGGGTTGTGAGCGATGCTTTTGCGCTCCGCGGTGTGTCTTCCAGCTTTCTGCATTTCCCTGGTTTCTGTGTGGGCCACAGGAGGAAACAGCCGTGTCCTGTCTGGGGGCCCGACTGTGGTGTCCCAGCAGGAACAGGGGCCTTGGCCCCGAGATTGTGCCCAGAATTCCTAAAGGGGTCCCTAGGATGACATCTCCTCTGTAATCCATTGGGCGTCTCAACATCCAAGAAGGGAAATTCTATGTCAAACAGAGAGAAGAAACAAAAACCAAACCTAACCAAACCCCAAACAAGGGCCCTTTGAAAATAGGTGCAGACACAAAGGCACCTATTGAGGGATTCCACTTCCAGAAACCTCCAGAACACGTGCAGGAACAGGAAGAGAAAGCAGCTTAGGGCTTGCGAGGGGCCAGGCTGGGGGGAACAATGGGCAGGAGGGCTTGGGCTCAGGGTCTCCTCCTTTGGGGAAGGAGATAGCCTGCAACGATGTTCTGGGGCGTGGTGGCACAGCGTTTGGGATGCACTTCATGCTCATGACGTGTTCAAGGGAAAACAAGAACTTTTATTTAAAATAAATAATACACGGCATAGAGGAGATGGACGGCGGCGAGAACGGTGACTCCATACAGGAGAGGAAGAACACAAGGAGGGGGGATGAAACATTCTGGGGGGATGTCGGGGTCAGGGGATGGAACTGACGGCATTTTTTCTGGGAAGATCTCCCCGCAGAGCTGTGGGCTCTGGATGCGGGTCTGGGAGGCCCGCAGGAGAAGGTGTTGGGGCAGGGGTTGGGCTAGGAGCGGGGACAGGGTCAGCAGTAGTGGCCGGTGCAGGATCCAGAGCAGGAGCTGGGTCAGAGGCAGGAACAGGAGCCCAGGCAAGGGCAGGGAAAGGAGCAGGAGCAAAGGAGAGGGACTGGGTCTGGGGCGGGAACAGGGGCCTAGGCAGGGCCAGGGGAAGGGGCAGTGGTCCTGGCAGGGCCAGGGGAAGGGATGGCGGCAGTTGAAGGGGAAGACGCAGGGGCAGGGGCTGGGTCTGGGGCAGGAACAGGGGTCCAGGCAGGGAAAGTGGAGGCCTTCCTGGCAGGGGCAGGGCCAGGGCCAGGGGCAGGGCCAGGGGCAAGACCAGGGCTAGGACCTGGGTCTGGGGCAGGTGCAGGGGCAGTGGCCCTGGCAGGGAAAGGAGAAAGGACAGGGGCAGGGGCAGGGGCAGACGCAGGGGCAGGGGAAGGGGCAGGAGCAGGAACTGGGGCAAGTGCATTGGTGATGACTGGTTCAGGGTCAAGGGCAGGAGCTGGGTCTGGGGTGGGAGCATGGGTCTAGGCAGGGCCAGGGGAAGGGGCAGTGGTCCTGGCAGGGCCAGGGGAAGGAATGGCAGCAGTTGAAGGGGAAAACGCAGGGATAGGGCCTGGGTCTGGGGCAGGAACAGGGGCGCAGGCAGGGAACATGGAGGCCTTCCAGGCAGACGCAGGGGCAGGGGCAGGGGCAGGGGCAAGACCAGGGGTATATGACCTGGGTCTGGGTCAGGGGCAGGGGCAGTGGCCCTGGCAGGGAAAAGAGAAAGGACAGGGGCAGGGGCAGACGCAGGGGCAGGGGCAGGGGAAGGGGCAGGAGCAGGAGCAGGAGCAGGAGCAGGAGCAGGAACGGAGGCAAGTGCCTTGGTGATGACTGGTGCAGGGTCAAGGGCAGGAGCTGGGTCTGGGGCAGGAACAGGGGCCCCGGCAGGGAAAGAGGAGGCCTTCCTGGCAGGGGCAGGGGCAGGGGCAGGGGCAGGGGCAGGGGCAGGGGCAAGAACAGGGTTAGGATTTGGGTCTGCGGCAGGTGTAGGGGCAGGTGCAGGGGCAGGACCTGGGTCTGGGGCACGTGCCGGGGCAGGTGCAGGGGCAGTGGCCCTGTCAGGGACAGGAGACGGGATAGGAGCAGGGGAATGGGCAGGGGCAGGAGCTGGGGCAAGGGCTGGGGTGATGGCCTGGGCCAGGTCAAGGGCAGGAGGAGCTGGGTCTGGGGCGGGAACAGGGGCCTAGGCAGGGCCAGGGGAAGGGGCAGTGGTCCTGGCAGGGCCAGGGGAAGGGATGGCGGCAGTTGAAGGGGAAGACGCAGGGACAGGGCCTGGGTCTGGGGCAGGAACAGGGAAAGTGGAGGCCTTCCTGGGAGGGGCAGGGGCAGGGGCAGGGGCAGGGGCAGACGCAGGGGCAGGGGCAGGGCCAGGGGCAAGACCAGGGCTAGGACCTGGGTCTGGGGCAGGTGCAGGGGCAGTGGCCCTGGCAGGGAAAAGAGAAAGGACAGGGGCAGGGGCAGACGCAGGGGGGGCAGGGGCAGGGGAAGGGGCAGGAGCAGGAGCAGGAGCAGGAGCAGGAGCAGGAGCAGGAACGGAGGCAAGTGCCTTGGTGATGACTGGTGCAGGGTCAAGGGCAGGAGCTGGGTCTGGGGCAGGAACAGGGGCACCGGCAGGGAAAGAGGAGGCCTTCCTGGCAGGGGCAGGGGCAGGGGCAGGGGCAGGGGCAGGGGCAAGAACAGGGTTAGGATTTGGGTCTGCGGCAGGTGTAGGGGCAGGTGCAGGGGCAGGACCTGGGTCTGGGGCACGTGCCGGGGCAGGTGCAGGGGCAGTGGCCCTGTCAGGGACAGGAGACGGGATAGGAGCAGGGGAATGGGCAGGGGCAGGAGCTGGGGCAAGGGCTGGGGTGATGGCCTGGGCCAGGTCAAGGGCAGGAGCTGGGTCTGGGGCGGGAACAGGGGCCTAGGCAGGGCCAGGGGAAGGGGCAGTGGTCCTGGCAGGGCCAGGGGAAGGGATGGCGGCAGTTGAAGGGGAAGACGCAGGGACAGGGCCTGGGTCTGGGGCAGGAACAGGGAAAGTGGAGGCCTTCCTGGCAGGGGCAGGGGCAGGGGCAGGGGCAGACGCAGGGGCAGGGGCAGGGCCAGGGGCAAGACCAGGGCTAGGACCTGGGTCTGGGGCAGGTGCAGGGGCAGTGGCCCTGGCAGGGAAAAGAGAAAGGACAGGGGCAGGGGCAGACGCAGGGCAGGCAGGGGAAGGGGCAGGGGCAGGGGCAGGAGCAGGGGCAGGAGCAGCAAGTGCCTTGGTGATGAGGTGCAGGGTCAGGCAGGAGCTGGGTCAGGAGCAGGAGGCCTTCCTGGCAGGGGCAGGGCAGGGGCAGGGGGGGCAAGTGCCTTGGTGATGACTGGTGGCAGGTGTAGGGGCAGGTGCAGGGGCAGGAGCTGGGTCTGGGGCAGGAACAGGGCCCCAGGACAGGGAAATAGGAGCAGGGGAATGGGCAGGGGCCTGGGGCCAGGGCAGGGGCACCTGGGCCAGGTCAGGGGAAAGGGCAGGGGCAGGACAGGGTTAGGACCTGGGTCTGGGGCCGGCAGGGGCAGGGGCAGGGGAAAGGGCAGGAACAGGGTTAGGACCTGGGTCTGGGCCCTGGCAGGGGCAGGCGAAGGGCCCTGGGGAAAGGGAAGGGCTAGGGGCAGGGGGGGGGGGCAGGGGCAGGAGCTGGGGCAAGGGCTGAGGTGATGGCCTGGGCGAGGTCAAGGGCAGGAGCTGGGTCTGGGGAGGGAACAGGGGCCCAGGGAGGGGTCGGGGAAGGGGTGGGACCAAGGGAGGATCTGGGTCAAGGGCCAGAACAGGAGCACAGGCAGGGGCAGGGGAAGTGGGAGTCGCTCTGGCAGGGGCAGGGGGGGGGGGAGCGGCAGGAGGAGCAGGGGTGGGGGCAGGAGCAGGAGCCAGCTCTCCCCGGACAGCATCAGCATCTTCGTGGGCAGGCGCCCGGGCACCTGTGGGCTCCCGGTCTCCCGCCGAAGTGACTCCAGACACCATGTGCCCCTCCGGAGTTGCTGAAGTTGGGAGTGGGTCTAGCTCCTCCGCTGGAGAAGCTGGGAGAGAGAGAGAAGGTCACCCGCGGGCCTGCCTCTCCCTGTGGCTTTGCAGAGACAGAGCCCAGCCCGGGGCCTCCCGGAGAAGCCGCAGCCACGAAGGAACCCTCCCCGGGACGTCTCCCCGAATGCAGTCCACCCCCTGGGTGCTCCGAGCCAAGTCGAGGCTCCGGGCCCCACACCGGCCTGTGGGGGCTTCTCCCTGTGGGGCCCAGCACCGACCCCTCCCCACACAGCCACAGGCACCCCACCCCAGCCTTCTCACCCTCGGACTTGGCCTCCGTGGGCTCCGTGTCCAGGACCGCAGTGCAGTGGAGTACCGCGGGCAGTGGTCTGGGAGGTAGCGAGGGCCTTCCCAGGACCGGGGACTCCGGGGTCGGGGAGGGGTGCGTGTCTTCCCGCCTCCTTCCTAGTTCATCCGTGGCCTGCCAAGGCAGAGACGGGGAGTGTGCAAGAGGCGTCAGAGCCCTGCCCGGCCATACCCACCGTGCTCCTGCCCAGTGCCCCTGCTTCTCCCAGATCCCACGCAGACCTGTGCGTGCACAGCCCCGCACCTGGGTCAGTGACCCGTCCCTGCAGGGTCTCAGGATCAACCCTGGGCAGAAGGGTGCAGCCCCCACACTCCGTCCCATGACCTGCCCACCAGGCATCTGACCCCTCATCAGCCTGCTCCTGCTTGGGGCGTCTCCACCCCCCATGAGCTCTCTTTACACACACACACACACACACACACACACACACACACACACATCCACACACGGGGAGGAGCCCTAGGCCTACACGGGTCGGTCAGAAGGTGTGGGGCCGTCTGACTTGAGCCTCCCGGTATCACCTTTTGATTCTTTTTGCCAAAGGGCCAGAGTCGTCGGGGAAGCCTGACACGACCTGCGCAGTGGGGGGACGTGTCTGGCGGGCGAGCTCTCCTCTGCCTGCATCCTCTGGGCTTCGGTAGGCAGCAGCAGAACATGTCGCTTCCTTCAGGATCTGCCCAGAAATGAGCTGGGCAGGGGGTTTTCTCTGGAATGTGGGTGCCTGGATACGTGGGTTCCAATTCCGTTGGGCTGTGTCGTCAGGGAAGTGAGGTCACCACTGCCTGGGGGCTCCTTCCTGGACTTCCTGCTCCCACCAGAGCTCCCTGAGGGTTAGGGTTAGGGTTAGGGTTAGGGTTAGGGTTTGGGTTTAGGGTTAGGGTTAGTGTTAGGGTCAGGGTCAGGTTCACGGTCAGGGTTAGGCTTAGGGTCAGAGTCAGGGTTTAGTTAGGTTCCAGTATAGGGTCAGGTCGGGGTTAGGGTTAGGGTTACGGTCAGGGTGAGGTTTAGGGTCAGGTTTAGGGTTTGGGGTTAGGGTTAGGTTTAGTCTTAGGGTTGGGGGGGTTAGGGTTAGACAGTGTTAGGGTCAGGGTTAGGGCTAGTGTAGGGGTTAGGGTTAGGTTTAGAATCAGGGTTAGGTTTAGGGTCAGGATCCGTGTTAGGGTCCGGTTCAGGGTGAGGTTTAGGGTCAGCGTCATCGGTGTTACGGTCAGGGTTTGGGTCAGGCTCACCGTCAGGGTCAGGGTCAGGGTCAGTGTTAGGGTCAGGGTTTTGTTTCTTGGTTAGGGTCAGGGTCAGGGTCAGCTTCAGGGTATGGTTAGCTTTGGGTCATGCTCACAGTCAGGGTCTGGGTTAGGGGGGGGTTAGGGTTAGGGTTAGGGTTAGGGTTAGGGTTAGGGTTAGGGTTAGGGTTAGGGTTAGGGTTAGGTTAGGGTTAGGGTTAGGGTTAGGGTTAGGGTTAGGGTTAGGGTTAGGGTTAGGGTTAGGGTTAGGGTTAGGGTTAGGGTTAGGGTTAGGGTTAGGGTTAGGGTTAGGGTTAGGGTTAGGGTTAGGGTTAGGGTTAGGGTTAGGGTTAGGGTTAGTGTTAGGGTTAGGGTTAGGGTCACGTTCACGGTCAGGGTCAGGCTTACGGTCAAAGTCAGGGTTTAGTTACGTTCCAGTATAGGGTCAGGTCAGGGTTAGGGTTAGGGTTAGGTTTAGGGTCAGGTTTAGGGTTTGGGGTTAGGGTTAGGTTTAGTCTTAGGGTTGGGGTTAGGGTAGGGTTAGACAGTGTTAGGGTCAGGGTTAGGGCTAGTGTAGGGGTTAGGGTTAGGTTTAGAATCAGGGTTAGGTTTAGGGTCAGGATCCGTGTTAGGGTCCGGTTCAGGGTGAGGTTTAGGGTCAGCGTCATCGGTGTTACGGTCAGGGTTTGGGTCAGGCTCACCGTCAGGGTCAGGGTCAGTGTTAGGGTCAGGGTTTGTTTCTTTGTTAGGGTCAGGGTCAGCTTCAGGGTATGGTTGGCTTTTGGTCATGCTCACAGTCAGGGTCTGGGTTAGGGTTAGGGTTAGGATTAGGGTTATGGTTAGGGTTAGGGTTAGGGTTAGGGTTAGGGTTAGGGTTAGGGTTAGGGTTAGGGTTATGGTTAGGGTTAGGGTTAGGGTTAGGGTTAGGGTTAGGGTTAGGGTTAGGGTTAGGGTTAGGGTTAGGGTTAGGGTTAGGGTTAGGGTTAGGGTTAGGGTTAGGGTTAGGGTTAGGGTTAGGATTTAGGGTTAGGGTTGGTGTTAGGGTCAGGGTCAGGTTCACGGTCAGGGTCAGGCTTACGGTCAGAGTCAGGGTTTAGTTAGGTTCCAGTATAGGGTCAGGTCAGGGTTAGGGTTAGGGTTAGGTTTCAGGGCAGGTTTAGGGTTTGGGGTTAGGGTTAGGTTTAGTCTTAAGCTTGGGGTTAGGGTAGGGTTAGACAGTGTTTTTGGTCAGGGTTAGGGTAGTGTAGGGGTTAGGGTTAGGTTTAGAATCAGGGTTAGGTTTAGGGTCAGGATCCGTGTTAGGGTCCGGTTCAGGGTGAGGTTTAGGGTCAGCGTCATCGGTGTTACGGTCAGGGTTTGGGTGAGGCCCACCGTCAGGGTCAGGGTCAGTGTTAGGGTCAGTGTTTGTTTCTTGGTTAGGGTCAGGGTCAGCTTCAGGGTATGGTTAGGTTTAGGGTCAGGCTCACAGTCAGGGTCCTGGTCAGGGTTAGGTGTTAGGGTTAGGGTTAGGGTTAGGGTTCGGGTTTGGGTTCAGGTTTGCGATTTGAGGTTAGGGTTTGGGTTCGCGTTGAGTTTCAGTGTGAGGGTTATGGTTTAGGGTTCGGGTTCCGGTTCAGATTCGGCTTAGTATTAGTGTTCTGGTTCGGGTTAGGATTAGGCCCTGCATGGTGGCTCGGGGCTGGTCCATCTGTCCTCCCAGTGCTGACCTTCCTTCTCCTTGGCCCTCTGTCATCCTGGATCCTCTCTACGTCCTCCTTAAACTATTATGAATGTCCCCAGGAGCAGGGTGGCAGGAGTGGGGTCTCAGAGGGGCTGCCTCGATCCTGTGCCTCAGACAACACTGAGAAAGGAGCCCCAGGACATTGTGTCAGGAGGACGGGGATGAGGATCCCCTCCATCTCCTTGGGCACGAACACTGTTCCATTCCCTGCTGTCTCACCACTGCTGTGCCCAATACTACTGAAAACACATCCGTGGCCAATCGAGCCAGAGTTTCTGGGGGTGAGTCCCAGGCTGAGCCCTCCTAGGTGATAGGTGGGCCTGTGGCCTGGGATGGGTGCCGCTCACTGTTGTCTCAGACAGGGGTGCCCGTCCGCCTTCTCTCCAGGGCCCCTGCATCGGACCTCTGCTTCCTCACGTTCTCCCCAGGGCTGCTGGTCCCCAGACCAGACACCTGCCAGTCTGAGGGTGACCAGCACTGCCTCCCCAGGGTTTCCTTTGCCTGAGTCCTTCCCCGGGAGCTCCTGCATCTCCTGACACATACTCCCTGTGTGCCTCTCCTCCCCCTTGAACTTGCACGTGTCTAGTCTCTGTCCCTGTCTCTGTCCCTGTGGGACCCAGAGACTTGGAGCATGGATTGGAGCAGACCCATGGGAGACCTTTCTCTGGCCTAGGGTTGTGAGCGATGCTTTTGCGCTCCGCGGTGTGTCTTCCAGCTTTCTGCATTTCCCTGGTTTCTGTGTGGGCCACAGGAGGAAACAGCCGTGTCCTGTCTGGGGCCCGACTGTGGTGTCCCAGCAGGAACAGGGGCCTTGGCCCCGAGATTGTGCCCAGAATTCCTAAAGGGGTCCCTAGGATGACATCTCCTCTGTAATCCATTGGGCGTCTCAACATCCAAGAAGGGAAATTCTATGTCAAACAGAGAGAAGAAACAAAAACCAAACCTAACCAAACCCCAAACAAGGGCCCTTTGAAAATAGGTGCAGACACAAAGGCACCTATTGAGGGATTCCACTTCCAGAAACCTCCAGAACACGTGCAGGAACAGGAAGAGAAAGCAGCTTAGGGCTTGCGAGGGGCCAGGCTGGGGGGAACAATGGGCAGGAGGGCTTGGGCTCAGGGTCTCCTCCTTTGGGGAAGGAGATAGCCTGCAACGATGTTCTGGGGCGTGGTGGCACAGCGTTGGGAATGCACTTCATGCTCATGACGTGTTCCAGGGAAAACAAGAACTTTTATTTAAAATAAATAATACACGGCATAGAGGAGATGGACGGCGGCGAGAACGGTGACTCCATACAGGAGAGGAAGAACACAAGGAGGGGGGATGAAACATTCTGGGGGGATGTCGGGGTCAGGGGATGGAACTGACGGCATTTTTCTGGGAAGATCTCCCCGCAGAGCTGTGGGCTCTGGATGCGGGTCTGGGAGGCCCGCAGGAGAAGGTGTTGGGGCAGGGGTTGGGCTAGGAGCGGGGGACAGGGTCAGCAGTAGTGGCCGGTGCAGGATCCAGAGCAGGAGCTGGGTCAGAGGCAGGAACAGGAGCCCAGGCAAGGGCAGGGAAAGGAGCAGGAGCAAAGGAGAGGGACTGGGTCTGGGGGGGAACAGGGGCCTAGGCAGGGCCAGGGGAAGGGGCAGTGGTCCTGGCAGGGCCAGGGGAAGGGATGGCGGCAGTTGAAGGGGAAGACGCAGGGGCAGGGGCTGGGTCTGGGGCAGGAACAGTGGTCCAGGCAGGGAAAGTGGAGGCCTTCCTGGCAGGGGCAGGGCCAGGGCCAGGGGCAAGACCAGGGCTAGGACCTGGGTCTGGGGCAGGTGCAGGGGCAGTGGCCCTGGCAGGGAAAGGAGAAAAGGACAGGGGCAGGGGCAGGGGCAGACGCAGGGGCAGGGGAAGGGGCAGGAGCAGGAACTGGGGCAAGTGCATTGGTGATGACTGGTTCAGGGTCAAGGGCAGGAGCTGGGTCTGGGGTGGGAGCATGGGTCTAGGCAGGGCCAGGGGAAGGGGCAGTGGTCCTGGCAGGGCCAGGGGAAGGAATGGCAGCAGTTGAAGGGGAAAACGCAGGGATAGGGCCTGGGTCTGGGGCAGGAACAGGGGCGCAGGCAGGGAACATGGAGGCCTTCCAGGCAGACGCAGGGGCAGGGGCAGAACCAGGGGCAAGACCAGGGGTATGACCTGGGTCTGGGTCAGGTGCAGGGGCAGTGGCCCTGGCAGGGAAAAGAGAAAGGACAGGGGCAGGGGCAGACGCAGGGGCAGGGGCAGGGGCAGGGGCAGGGGCAGGAGCAGGAGCAGGAGCAGGAGCAGGCAGCAGGAACGGAGGCAAGTGCCTTGGTGATGACTGGTGCAGGGTCAAGGGCAGGAGCTGGGTCTGGGGCAGGAACAGGGGACCCGGCAGGGAAAGAGGAGGCCTTCCTGGCAGGGGCAGGGGCAGGGGGGGCAGGGGCAGGGGCAGGGGCAGGGGCAAGAACAGGGTTAGGATTTGGGTCTGCGGCAGGTGTAGGGGCAGGTGCAGGGGCAGGACCTGGGTCTGGGGCACGTGCCGGGGCAGGTGCAGGGGCAGTGGCCGTGTCAGGGACAGGAGACGGGATAGGAGCAGGGGAATGGGCAGGGGCAGGGGCAGGAGCTGGGGCAAGGGCTGGGGTGATGGCCTGGGCCAGGTCAAGGGCAGGAGCTGGGTCTGGGGCGGGAACAGGGGCCAGGGGCCTAGGCAGGGCCAGGGGAAGGGGCAGTGGTCCTGGCAGGGCCAGGGGAGGGATGGCGGCAGTTGAAGGGGAAAGACGCAGGGACAGGGCCTGGGTCTGGGGCAGGAACAGGGAAAGTGGAGGCCTTCCTGGCAGGGGCACTGGGCAGGGGCAGGGGCAGGGGCAGACGGGGCAGGGGCAGGGCCAGGGGCAAGACCAGGGCTAGGACCTGGGTCTGGGGCAGGTGCAGGGGCAGTGGCCCTGGCAGGGAAAAGAGAAGGGACAGGGGCAGGGGCAGACGCAGGGGCAGGGGCAGGGGGGGAGGGGCAGGAGCAGGAGCAGGAGCAGGAGCAGGAGCAGGAGCAGGAACGGAGGCAAGTGCCTTGGTGATGACTGGTGCAGGGTCAAGGGCAGGAGCTGGGTCTGGGGCAGGAACAGGGGGGCACCGGCAGGGAAAGAGGAGGCCTTCCTGGCAGGGGCAGGGGCAGGGGCAGGGGCAGGGGCAGGGGCAAGAACAGGGTTAGGATTTGGGTCTGCGGCAGGTGTAGGGGCAGGTGCAGGGGCAGGACCTGGGTCTGGGGCACGTGCCGGGGCAGGTGCAGGGGGGCAGTGGCCCTGTCAGGGACAGGAGACGGGATAGGAGCAGGGGAATGGGCAGGGGCAGGAGCTGGGGCAAGGGCTGGGGTGATGGCCTGGGCCAGGTCAAGGGCAGGAGCTGGGTCTGGGGCGGGAACAGGGGCCTAGGCAGGGCCAGGGGAAGGGGCAGTGGTCCTGGCAGGGCCAGGGGAAGGGGCGGGGCAGTTGAAGGGGAAGACGCAGGGACAGGGCCTGGGTCTGGGGCAGGAACAGGGAAAGTGGAGGCCTTCCTGGGAGGGGCAGGGGCAGGGGCAGGGGCAGGGGCAGACGCAGGGGCAGGGGCAGGGCCAGGGGCAAGACCAGGGCTAGGACCTGGGTCTGGGGCAGGTGCAGGGGCAGTGGCCCTGGCAGGGAAAAGAGAAGGGACAGGGGCAGGGGCAGACGCAGGGGCAGGGGCAGGGGAAGGGGCAGGAGCAGGAGCAGGAGCAGGAGCAGGAGCAGGAGCAGGAACGGAGGCAAGTGCCTTGGTGATGACTGGTGCAGGGTCAAGGGCAGGAGCTGGGTCTGGGGCAGGAACAGGGGCACCGGCAGGGAAAGAGGAGGCCTTCCTGGCAGGGGCAGGGGCAGGGGCAGGGGCAGGGGCAAGAACAGGGTTAGGATTTGGGTCTGCGGCAGGTGTAGGGGCAGGTGCAGGGGCAGGACCTGGGTCTGGGGCACGTGCCGGGACAGGTGCAGGGGCAGTGGCCCTGTCAGGGACAGGAGACGGGATAGGAGCAGGGGAATGGGCAGGGGCAGGAGCTGGGGCAAGGGCTGGGGTGATGGCCTGGGCCAGGTCAAGGGCAGGAGCTGGGTCTGGGGCGGGGCGGGAACAGGGGCCTAGGCAGGGCCAGGGGAAGGGGCAGTGGTCCTGGCAGGGCCAGGGGAAGGGATGGCGGCAGTTGAAGGGGAAGACGCAGGGACAGGGCCTGGGTCTGGGGCAGGAACAGGGAAAGTGGAGGCCTTCCTGGCAGGGGGGGCAGGGGCAGGGGCAGGGGCAGCAGGGGCAGGGGGGCAGGGGGCAGGGCCAGGGGCAAGACCAGGGCTAGGACCTGGGTCTGGGGCAGGGGCAGGGGCAGTGGCCCTGGCAGGGAAAAGGGGCAGAGGGGGGACAGGGGCAGGGGCAGGGGCAGCAGGGCAGGGGCAGGGGAAGGGGGGGGCAGGAGCTAGGGGCAGGAGGAGCAGGAGGAGCAGGAGCAGGAGCAGGAGGAGCAGGAACGGAGGCAAGTGCCTTGGTGATGACTGGTGCAGGGTCAAGGGCAGGAGCTGGGTCTGGGGCAGGAACAGGGGCACCGGCAGGGAAAGAGGAGGCCTTCCTGGCAGGGGCAGGGGCAGGGGCAGGGGCAGGGGCAGGGGCAGGGGGGCAACAACAGGGTTAGGATTTGGGTCTGCGGGGTAGGTGGGGGCAGGTGCAGGGGCAGGACCTGGGTCTGGGGCACGTGCCGGGGCAGGTGCAGGGGCAGTGGCCCTGTCAGGGACAGGAGACGGGATAGGAGCAGGGGAATGGGCAGGGGCAGGAGCTGGGGCAAGGGCTGGGGTGATGGCCTGGGCCAGGTCAAGGGCAGGAGCTGGGTCTGGGGCGGGAACAGGGGCCTAGGCAGGGCCAGGGGAAGGGGCAGTGGTCCTGGCAGGGCCAGGGGAAGGGGGATGGCGGCAGTTGAAGGGGAAGACGCAGGGACAGGGCCTGGGTGGGTCTGGGGCAGGAACAGGGAAAGTGGAGGCCTTCCTGGGAGGGGCAGGGGCAGGGGCAGGGGCAGGGGCAGACGCAGGGGCAGGGGCAGGGCCAGGGGCAAGACCAGGGCTAGGACCTGGGTCTGGGGCAGGTGCAGGGGCAGTGGCCCTGGCAGGGAAAAGAGAAAGGACAGGGGCAGGGGCAGACGCAGGGGCAGGGGCAGGGGAAGGGGCAGGGCAGGAGCAGGAGCAGGAGCAGGAGCAGGAGCAGGAGCAGGAACGGAGGCAAGTGCCTTGGTGATGACTGGTGCAGGGTCAAGGGCAGGAGCTGGGTCTGGGGCAGGAACAGGGGCACCGGCAGGGAAAGAGGAGGCCTTCCTGGCAGGGGCAGGGGCAGGGGGGGCAGGGGCAGGGGCAGGGGCAAGAACAGGGTTAGGATTTGGGTCTGCGGCAGGTGTAGGGGCAGGTGCAGGGGCAGGACCTGGGTCTGGGGCACGTGCCGGGGCAGGTGCAGGGGCAGTGGCCCTGTCAGGGACAGGAGACGGGATAGGAGCAGGGGAATGGGCAGGGGCAGGAGCTGGGGCAAGGGCTGGGGTGATGGCCTGGGCCAGGTCAAGGGCAGGAGCTGGGTCTGGGGCGGGAACAGGGGCCTAGGCAGGGCCAGGGGAAGGGGCAGTGGTCCTGGCAGGGCCAGGGGAAGGGATGGCGGCAGTTGAAGGGGAAGACGCAGGGACAGGGCCTGGGTCTGGGGCAGGAACAGGGAAAGTGGAGGCCTTCCTGGCAGGGGCAGGGGCAGGGGCAGGGGCAGACGCAGGGGCAGGGGGCAGGGGCAGGGCCAGGGGCAAGACCAGGGCTAGGACCTGGGTCTGGGGCAGGTGCAGGGGCAGTGGCCCTGGCAGGGAAAAGAGAAAGGACAGGGGCAGGGGCAGACGCAGGGGCAGGGGCAGGGGAAGGGGGCAGGGGCAGGAGCAGGAGCAGGAGCAGGAGCAGGAGCAGGAACGGAGGCAAGTGCCTTGGTGATGACTGGTGCAGGGTCAAGGGCAGGAGCTGGGTCTGGGGCAGGAACAGGGGCACCGGCAGGGAAAGAGGAGGCCTTCCTGGCAGGGGCAGGGGCAGGGGCAGGGGGCAGGGGCAAGGGGGTTAGGATTTGGGTCTGTGGCAGGTGTAGGGGCAGGTGCAGGGGCAGGACCTGGGTCTGGGGCACGTGCCGGGGCAGGTGCAGGGGCAGTGGCCCTGTCAGGGACAGGAGATGGGATAGGAGCAGGGGAATGGGCAGGGGCAGGAGCTGGGGCAAGGGCTGGGGTGATGGCCTGGGCCAGGTCAAGGGCAGGAGCTGGGTCTGGGGCAGGAACAGGGTTACCGGCAGGGAAAGTGGAGGCCTTCCAGGCAGGGGCACGGGAAGGGGCAGGGGAAAGGGCAGGAACAGGGTTAGGACCTGGGTCTGGGGCCGGTGCAGGGGCAGGTGCCTGGGCAGTGGCCCTGGCAGGGAAAGGCGAAGGGCTAGGGGCGGGGGCAGGGGCAGGGGCAGGAGCTGGGGCAAGGGCTGAGGTGATGGCCTGGGCGAGGTCAAGGGCAGGAGCTGGGTCTGGGGAGGGAACAGGGGCCCAGGGAGGGGTCGGGGAAGGGGTGGGACCAAGGGAGGATCTGGGTCAAGGGCCAGAACAGGAGCACAGGCAGGGGCAGGGGAAGTGGGGGAGTCGCTCTGGCAGGGGCAGGGGCAGGGGGAGCGGCAGGAGCAGGGGTGGGGGCAGGAGCAGGAGCCAGCTCTCCCCGGACAGCATCAGCATCTTCGTGGGCAGGCGCCCGGGCACCTGTGGGCTCCCGGTCTCCCGCCGAAGTGACTCCAGACACCATGTGCCCCTCCGGAGTTGCTGAAGTTGGGAGTGGGTCTAGCTCCTCCGCTGGAGAAGCTGGGAGAGGAGAGAAGGTCACCCGCGGGCCTGCCTCTCCCTGTGGCTTTGCAGAGACAGAGCCCAGCCCGGGGCCTCCCGGAGAAGCCGCAGCCACGAAGGAACCCTCCCCGGGACGTCTCCCCGAATGCAGTCCACCCCCTGGGTGCTCCGAGCCAAGTCGAGGCTCCTGGCCCCCACACACGGCCTGTGGGGGCTTCTCCCTGTGGGGCCCAGCACCGACCCCTCCCCACACAGCCACAGGCACCCCACCCCAGCCTTCTCACCCTCGGACTTGGCCTCCGTGGGCTCCGTGTCCAGGACCGCAGTGCAGTGGAGTACCGCGGGCAGTGGTCTGGGAGGTAGCGAGGGCCTTCCCAGGACCGGGGACTCCGGGGTCGGGGAGGGGTGCGTGTCTTCCCGCCTCCTTCCTAGTTCATCCGTGGCCTGCCAAGGCAGAGACGGGGAGTGTGCAAGAGGCGTCAGAGCCCTGCCCGGCCATACCCACCGTGCTCCTGCCCAGTGCCCCTGCTTCTCCCAGATCCCACGCAGACCTGTGCGTGCACAGCCCCGCACCTGGGTCAGTGACCCGTCCCTGCAGGGTCTCAGGATCAACCCTGGGCAGAAGGGTGCAGCCCCCACACTCCGTCCCATGACCTGCCCACCAGGCATCTGACCCCTCATCAGCCTGCTCCTGCTTGGGGCGTCTCCACCCCCCATGAGCTCTCTTTACACACACACACACACACGCACACACACACACAACCACACACGGGGAGGAGCCCTAGGCCTACACGGGTCGGTCAGAAGGTGTGGGGCCGTCTGACTTGAGCCTCCCGGTATCACCTTTTGATTCTTTTTGCCAAAGGGCCAGAGTCGTCGGGGAAGCCTGACACGACCTGCGCAGTGGGGGGACGTGTCTGGCGGGCGAGCTCTCCTCTGCCTGCATCCTCTGGGCTTCGGTAGGCAGCAGCAGAACATGTCGCTTCCTTCAGGATCTGCCCAGAAATGAGCTGGGCAGGGGGTTTTCTCTCTGGAATGTGGGTGCCTGGATACGTGGGTTCCAATTCCGTTGGGCTGTGTCGTCAGGGAAGTGAGGTCACCACTGCCTGGGGGCTCCTTCCTGGACTTCCTGCTCCCACCAGAGCTCCCTGAGGGTTAGGGTTAGGGTTAGGGTTAGGGTTAGGGTTTGGGGTTAGGGTTTAGGGTTAGGGTTAGGTTAGGGTCAGGGTCAGGTTCACGGTCAGGGTTAGGCTTAGGCTTAGGGTCAGAGTCAGGGTTTAGTTAGGTTCCAGTATAGGGTCAGGTCGGGGTTAGGGTTAGGGTTACGGTCAGGGTGAGGTTTAGGGTCAGGTTTAGGGTTTGGGGTTAGGGTTAGGGTTAGGTTTAGTCTTAGGGTTGGGGTTAGGGGGTAGGGTTAGACAGTGTTAGGGTCAGGGTTAGGGCTAGTGTAGGGGTTAGGGTTAGGTTTAGAATCAGGGTTAGGTTTAGGGTCAGGATCCGTGTTAGGGTCCGGTTCAGGGTGAGGTTTAGGGTCAGCGTCATCGGTGTTACGGTCAGGGTTTGGGTCAGGCTCACCGTCAGGGTCAGGGTCAGTGTTAGGGTCAGGGTTTGTTTCTTGGTTAGGGTCAGGGTCAGCTTCAGGGTATGGTTAGCTTTGGGTCATGCTCACAGTCAGGGTCTGGGTTAGGGTTAGGGTTAGGGTTAGGGTTAGGGGGTTAGGGTTAGGGTTAGGGTTAGGGTTAGGGTTAGGGTTAGGGTTAGGGTTAGGGTTAGGGTTAGGGTTAGGGTTAGGGTTAGGGTTAGGGTTAGGGTTAGGGTTAGGGTTAGGGTTAGGGTTAGGGTTAGGGTTAGGGTTAGGGTTAGGGTTAGGGTTAGGGTTAGGGTTAGGGGGTTAGGGTTAGGGTTTAGGTTAGGGTTAGGGTTAGGGTCAGGGTCAGGGTCACGTTCACGGTCAGGGTCAGGCTTACGGTCAAAGTCAGGGTTTAGTTACGTTCCAGTATAGGGTCAGGTCAGGGTTAGGGTTAGGGTTAGGTTTAGGGTCAGGTTTAGGGTTTGGGGTTAGGGTTAGGTTTAGTCTTAGGGTTGGGGTTAGGGTAGGGTTAGACAGTGTTAGGGTCAGGGTTAGGGCTAGTGTAGGGGTTAGGGTTAGGTTTAGAATCAGGGTTAGGTTTAGGGTCAGGATCCGTGTTAGGGTCCGGTTCAGGGTCAGGTTTAGGGTCAGCGTCATCGGTGTTACGGTCAGGGTTTGGGTCAGGCTCACCGTCAGGGTCAGGGTCAGTGTTAGGGTCAGGGTTTGTTTCTTGGTTAGGGTCAGGGTCAGCTTCAGGGTATGGTTGGCTTTTGGTCATGCTCACAGTCAGGGTCTGGGTTAGGGTTAGGGTTAGGATTAGGGTTAGGATTTAGGGTTAGGGTTGGTTAGGGTTAGGGTTAGGGTTAGGGTTAGGGTTAGGGTTAGGGTTAGGGGGTTAGGGTTAGGGTTAGGATTTAGGGTTAGGGTTGGTGTGGGTCAGGGTCAGGTTAGGGTTAGGGTTAGGGTTAGGGTTAGGGGTTAGGGTTAGGGTTAGGGTTAGGGTTAGGTTAGGATTTAGGGTTAGGGTTGGTGTTAGGGTCAGGGTCAGGTTCACGGTCAGGGTCAGGCTTACGGTCAGAGTCAGGGTTTAGTTAGGTTCCAGTATAGGGTCAGGTCAGGGTTAGGGTTAGGGTTAGGTTCAGGGCAGGTTTAGGGTTTGGGGTTAGGGTTAGGTTTAGTCTTAAGCTTGGGGTTAGGGTAGGGTTAGACAGTGTTTGGGTCAGGGTTAGGGTAGTGTAGGGGTTAGGGTTAGGTTTAGAATCAGGGTTAGGTTTAGGGTCAGGATCCGTGTTAGGGTCCGGTTCAGGGTGAGGTTTAGGGTCAGCGTCATCGGTGTTACGGTCAGGGTTTGGGTGAGGCCCACCGTCAGGGTCAGGGTCAGTGTTAGGGTCAGTGTTTGTTTCTTGGTTAGGGTCAGGGTCAGCTTCTTCAGGGTATGGTTAGGGTTGGTTCAGGCTCACAGTCAGGGTCCGGGTCAGGGTTAGGAGTTACTGTTATGGTTAGGGTTAGGGTTAGGGTTGGGTTGGGTGTGGGTTTAGGGTGTGGGTTAGGGTCATGGTCAGGATCAGGGTCAGGTCATGGTCAGGGTCATGTTTAGGCTTTGGGTCAGAGTCAGGGTTCAGTTTGGTTCCAGTTTAGGGTCAGGGTCAGGGTTAGGGTTAGGTTCAGCGTCAGGGTTAGGGTCCGGGTTAGGGCTTGTGGTTAGGATTGGGGTTAGTGTTAGGTTTGGGGTTAGGGTAGGGTGAGACAGGGTTAGGTTCAGTGTTAGGGCTAGTGTATGGATTAGGGTTAGGTTTAGAATCAGGGTTAGGTTTAGGGTCAGGATCCGTGTTAGGGTCCGGGTCAGGGTTAGGTTTAGGGTCAGCGTCATTTGTGTTACGGTCAGGGTTAGGGTCAGGCTCACCGTCAGCGTCAGGGTCAGTGTTAGGGTCAGGGTTTGTTTCTTGGTTAGGGTCAGGGTCAGCTTCAGGGTATGGTTAGGTTTAGGGTCAGGCTCACAGTCAGGGTCCTGGTCAGGGTTAGGTGTTAGGGTTAGGGTTAGGGTTAGGGTTCGGGTTTGGGTTCAGGTTTGCGATTTGAGGTTAGGGTTTGGGTTCGCGTTGAGTTTCAGTGTGAGGGTTATGGTTTAGGGTTCGGGTTCCGGTTCAGATTCGGCTTAGTATTAGTGTTCTGGTTCGGGTTAGGATTAGGATTAGGCCCTGCATGGTGGCTCGGGGCTGGTCCATCTGTCCTCCCAGTGCTGACCTTCCTTCTCCTTGGCCCTCTGTCATCCTGGATCCTCTCTACGTCCTCCTTAAACTATTATGAATGTCCCCAGGAGCAGGGTGGCAGGAGTGGGGTCTCAGAGGGGCTGCCTCGATCCTGTGCCTCAGACAACACTGAGAAAGGAGCCCCAGGACATTGTGTCAGGAGGACGGGGATGAGGATCCCCTCCATCTCCTTGGGCACGAACACTGTTCCATTCCCTGCTGTCTCACCACTGCTGTGCCCAATACTACTGAAAACACATCCGTGGCCAATCGAGCCAGAGTTTCTGGGGGTGAGTCCCAGGCTGAGCCCTCCTAGGTGATAGGTGGGCCTGTGGCCTGGGATGGGTGCCGCTCACTGTTGTCTCAGACAGGGGTGCCCGTCCGCCTTCTCTCCAGGGCCCCTGCATCGGACCTCTGCTTCCTCACGTTCTCCCCAGGGCTGCTGGTCCCCAGACCAGACACCTGCCAGTCTGAGGGTGACCAGCACTGCCTCCCCAGGGTTTCCTTTGCCTGAGTCCTTCCCCGGGAGCTCCTGCATCTCCTGACACATACTCCCTGTGTGCCTCTCCTCCCCCTTGAACTTGCACGTGTCTAGTCTCTGTCCCTGTCTCTGTCCCTGTGGGACCCAGAGACTTGGAGCATGGATTGGAGCAGACCCATGGGAGACCTTTCTCTGGCCTAGGGTTGTGAGCGATGCTTTTGCGCTCCGCGGTGTGTCTTCCAGCTTTCTGCATTTCCCTGGTTTCTGTGTGGGCCACAGGAGGAAACAGCCGTGTCCTGTCTGGGGCCCGACTGTGGTGTCCCAGCAGGAACAGGGGCCTTGGCCCCGAGATTGTGCCCAGAATTCCTAAAGGGGTCCCTAGGATGACATCTCCTCTGTAATCCATTGGGCGTCTCAACATCCAAGAAGGGAAATTCTATGTCAAACAGAGAGAAGAAAAAAAAAAAAACCTAACCAAACCCCAAACAAGGGCCCTTTGAAAATAGGTGCAGACACAAAGGCACCTATTGAGGGATTCCACTTCCAGAAACCTCCAGAACACGTGCAGGAACAGGAAGAGAAAGCAGCTTAGGGCTTGCGAGGGGCCAGGCTGGGGGGAACAATGGGCAGGAGGGCTTGGGCTCAGGGTCTCCTCCTTTGGGGAAGGAGATAGCCTGCAACGATGTTCTGGGGCGTGGTGGCACAGCGTTGGGAATGCACTTCATGCTCATGACGTGTTCCAGGGAAAACAAGAACTTTTATTTAAAATAAATAATACACGGCATAGAGGAGATGGACGGCGGCGAGAACGGTGACTCCATACAGGAGAGGAAGAACACAAGGAGGGGGGATGAAACATTCTGGGGGGATGTCGGGGTCAGGGGATGGAACTGACGGCATTTTTCTGGGAAGATCTCCCCGCAGAGCTGTGGGCTCTGGATGCGGGTCTGGGAGGCCCGCAGGAGAAGGTGTTGGGGCAGGGGTTGGGCTAGGAGCGGGGACAGGGTCAGCAGTAGTGGCCGGTGCAGGATCCAGAGCAGGAGCTGGGTCAGAGGCAGGAACAGGAGCCCAGGCAAGGGCAGGGAAAGGAGCAGGAGCAAAGGAGAGGGACTGGGTCTGGGGCGGGAACAGGGGCCTAGGCAGGGCCAGGGGAAGGGGCAGTGGTCCTGGCAGGGCCAGGGGAAGGGATGGCGGCAGTTGAAGGGGAAGACGCAGGGGCAGGGGCTGGGTCTGGGGCAGGAACAGTGGTCCAGGCAGGGAAAGTGGAGGCCTTCCTGGCAGGGGCAGGGCCAGGGGCAAGACCAGGGCTAGGACCTGGGTCTGGGGCAGGTGCAGGGGCAGTGGCCCTGGCAGGGAAAGGAGAAAGGACAGGGGCAGGGGCAGGGGCAGACGCAGGGGCAGGGGAAGGGGCAGGAGCAGGAACTGGGGCAAGTGCATTGGTGATGACTGGTTCAGGGTCAAGGGCAGGAGCTGGGTCTGGGGTGGGAGCATGGGTCTAGGCAGGGCCAGGGGAAGGGGCAGTGGTCCTGGCAGGGCCAGGGGAAGGAATGGCAGCAGTTGAAGGGGAAAACGCAGGGATAGGGCCTGGGTCTGGGGCAGGAACAGGGGCGCAGGCAGGGAACATGGAGGCCTTCCAGGCAGACGCAGGGGCAGGGGCAGAACCAGGGGCAAGACCAGGGGTATGACCTGGGTCTGGGTCAGGTGCAGGGGCAGTGGCCCTGGCAGGGAAAAGAGAAAGGACAGGGGCAGGGGCAGACGCAGGGGCAGGGGCAGGGGAAGGGGCAGGAGCAGGAGCAGGAGCAGGAGCAGGAGCAGGAGCAGGAACGGAGGCAAGTGCCTTGGTGATGACTGGTGCAGGGTCAAGGGCAGGAGCTGGGTCTGGGGCAGGAACAGGGGACCCGGCAGGGAAAGAGGAGGCCTTCCTGGCAGGGGCAGGGGCAGGGGGGGCAGGGGCAGGGGGGGCAAGAACAGGGTTAGGATTTGGGTCTGCGGCAGGTGTAGGGGCAGGTGCAGGGGCAGGACCTGGGTCTGGGGCACGTGCCGGGGCAGGTGCAGGGGCAGTGGCCCTGTCAGGGACAGGAGACGGGATAGGAGCAGGGGAATGGGCAGGGGCAGGAGCTGGGGCAAGGGCTGGGGTGATGGCCTGGGCCAGGTCAAGGGCAGGAGCTGGGTCTGGGGCGGGAACAGGGGCCTAGGCAGGGCCAGGGGAAGGGGCAGTGGTGGTCCTGGCAGGGCCAGGGGAAGGGATGGCGGCAGTTGAAGGGGAAGACGCAGGGACAGGGCCTGGGTCTGGGGGCAGGAACAGGGAAAGTGGAGGCCTTCCTGGCAGGGGCAGGGGCAGGGGCAGGGGCAGGGGCAGACGCAGGGGCAGGGGCAGGGCCAGGGGCAAGACCAGGGCTAGGACCTGGGTCTGGGGCAGGTGCAGGGGCAGTGGCCCTGGCAGGGAAAAGAGAAGGGACAGGGGCAGGGGCAGACGCAGGGGCAGGGGCAGGGGAAGGGGCAGGAGCAGGAGCAGGAGCAGGAGCAGGAGCAGGAGCAGGAACGGAGGCAAGTGCCTTGGTGATGACTGGTGCAGGGTCAAGGGCAGGAGCTGGGTCTGGGGCAGGAACAGGGGCACCGGCAGGGAAAGAGGAGGCCTTCCTGGCAGGGGCAGGGGCAGGGGCAGGGGCAGGGGCAAGAACAGGGTTAGGATTTGGGTCTGGGTCTGCGGCAGGTGTAGGGGCAGGTGCAGGGGCAGGACCTGGGTCTGGGGCACGTGCCGGGGGCAGGTGCAGGGGCAGTGGCCCTGTCAGGGACAGGAGACGGGATAGGAGCAGGGGAATGGGCAGGGGCAGGAGCTGGGGCAAGGGCTGGGGGTGATGGCCTGGGCCAGGTCAAGGGCAGGAGCTGGGTCTGGGGCGGGAACAGGGGCCTAGGCAGGGCCAGGGGAAGGGGCAGTGGTCCTGGCAGGGGCCAGGGGAAGGATGGCGGCAGTTGAAGGGGAAGACGCAGGGACAGGGCCTGGGTCTGGGGCAGGAACAGGGAAAGTGGAGGCCTTCCTGGCAGGGGCAGGGGCAGGGGCAGGGGCAGGGGCAGGGGCAGGGGCAGGGCCAGGGGCAAGACCAGGGCTAGGACCTGGGTCTGGGGCAGGTGCAGGGGCAGTGGCCCTGGCAGGGAAAAGAGAAAGGACAGGGGCAGGGGCAGACGCAGGGGCAGGGGGGCAGGGGAAGGGGCAGGAGCAGGAGCAGGAGCAGGAGCAGGAGCAGGAGCAGGAACGGAGGCAAGTGCCTTGGTGATGACTGGTGCAGGGGTCAAGGGCAGGAGCTGGGTCTGGGGCAGGAACAGGGGCACCGGCAGGGAAAGAGGAGGCCTTCCTGGCAGGGGGCAGGGGCAGGGCAGGGGCAGGGGCAGGGGCAAGAACAGGGTTAGGATTTGGGTCTGCGGCAGGTGTGTAGGGGCAGGTGCAGGGGCAGGACCTGGGTCTGGGGCACGTGCCGGGGCAGGTGCAGGGGCAGTGGCCCTGTCAGGGACAGGAGACGGGATAGGAGCAGGGGAATGGGCAGGGGCAGGAGCTGGGGCAAGGGCTGGGGTGATGGCCTGGGCCAGGTCAAGGGCAGGAGCTGGGTCTGGGGGGCGGGAACAGGGGCCTAGGCAGGGCCAGGGGAAGGGGCAGGGGCAGGGTCCTGGCAGGGCCAGGGGAAGGGATGGCGGCAGTTTGAAGGGGAAGACGCAGGGACAGGGCCTGGGTCTGGGGCAGGAACAGGGAAAGTGGAGGCCTTCCTGGCAGGGGCAGGGGCAGGGGCAGGGGCAGACGCAGGGGCAGGGGCAGGGCCAGGGGCAAGACCAGGGGTAGGACCTGGGTCTGGGGCAGGTGCAGGGGCAGTGGCCCTGGCAGGGAAAAGAGAAGGGACAGGGGCAGGGGCAGGGGGCAGGACAGGGGCAGGGGGGAGGGGAAGGGGCAGGAGCAGGAGCAGGAGCAGGAGCAGGAGCAGGAGCAGGAACGGAGGCAAGTGCCTTGGTGATGACTGGTGCAGGGTCAAGGGCAGGAGCTGGGTCTGGGGCAGGAACAGGGGCACCGGCAGGGAAAGAGGAGGCCTTCCAGGCAGGGGCACGGGAAGGGGCAGGGGGCAGGGCAGGAAACAGGGTTAGGACCTGGGTCTGGGGCAGGTGTAGGGGCAGGTGCAGGGGCAGGTGCCTGGGCAGTGGCCCTGGCAGGGAAAGGCGAAGGGCTAGGGGCGGGGGCAGGGGCAGGGGCAGGGGCAGCTGGGGCAAGGGCAGGGGTGATGGCCTGGGCGAGGTCAAGGGCAGGAGCTGGGTCTGGGGAGGGAACAGGGGGCCCAGGGAGGGGTCGGGGAAGGGGTGGGACCAAGGGAGGATCTGGGTCAAGGGCCAGAACAGGAGCACAGGCAGGGGCAGGGGAAGTGGGAGTCGCTCTGGCAGGGGCAGGGGCAGGGGGAGCGGCAGGAGCAGGGGCAGGGGGGCAGGAGCAGGAGCCAGCTCTCCCCGGACAGCATCAGCATCTTCGTGGGCAGGCGCCCGGGCACCTGTGGGCTCCCGGTCTCCCGCCGAAGTGACTCCAGACACCATGTGCCCCTCCGGAGTTGCTGAAGTTGGGAGTGGGTCTAGCTCCTCCACTGGAGAAGCTGGGAGAGGAGAGAAGGTCACCGCGCGGGCCTGCCTCTCCCTGTGGCTTTGCAGAGACAGAGCCCAGCCCGGGGCCCCTCCCGGAGAAGCCGCAGCCACGAAGGAACCCTCCCCGGGACGTCTCCCCGAATGCAGTCCCACCCCCTGGGTGCTCCGAGCCAAGTCGAGGCTCCTGGCCCCACACCGGGCCTGTGGGGGGGCTTCTCCCTGTGGGGGCCCAGCACCGACCCCTCCCCACACAGCCACAGGCACCCCACCCCAGCCTTCTCACCCTCGGACTTGGCCTCCGTGGGCTCCGTGTCCAGGACCGCAGTGCAGTGGAGTACCGCGGGCAGTGGTCTGGGAGGTAGCGAGGGCCTTCCCAGGACCGGGGACTCCGGGGTCGGGGAGGGGGCGTGTCTTCCCGCCTCCTTCCTAGTTCATCCGTGGCCTGCCAAGGCAGAGACGGGGAGTGTGCAAGAGGCGTCAGAGCCCTGCCCGGCCATACCCACCGTGCTCCTGCCCAGTGCCCCTGCTTCTCCCAGATCCCACGCAGACCTGTGCGTGCACAGCCCCGCACCTGGGTCAGTGACCCGTCCCTGCAGGGTCTCAGGATCAACCCTGGGCAGAAGGGTGCAGCCCCCACACTCCGTCCCATGACCTGCCCACCAGGGCATCTGACCCCTCATCAGCCTGCTCCTGCTTGGGGCGTCTCCACCCCCCATGAGCTCTCTTTACACACACACACACACACACACACACACACACACACACACATCCACACACGGGGAGGAGCCCTAGGCCTACACGGGTCGGTCAGAAGGTGTGGGGCCGTCTGACTTGAGCCTCCCGGTATCACCTTTTGATTCTTTTTGCCAAAGGGCCAGAGTCGTCGGGGAAGCCTGACACGACCTGCGCAGTGGGGGGACGTGTCTGGCGGGCGAGCTCTCCTCTGCCTGCATCCTCTGGGCTTCGGTAGGCAGCAGCAGAACATGGCGCTTCCTTCAGGATCTGCCCAGAAATGAGCTGGGCAGGGGGTTTTCTCTCTGAATGTGGGTGCCTGGATACGTGGGTTCCAATTCCGTTGGGCTGTGTCGTCAGGGAAGTGAGGTCACCACTGCCTGGGGGCTCCTTCCTGGACTTCTTCCCACCTCCCACCAGAGCTCCCTGGGTTAGGGTTTAGGGTTAGGGTTAGGGTTTAGGGTTAGGGTTAGGTTAGGGTTGGGGGTTTAGGTTAGGGTTAGGGTTAGGGTTAGGGTTAGGGTCAGGGTCAGGTTCAGGGGTTCACGGTCAGGGTTAGGCTTAGGGTCAGAGTCAGGGTTTAGTTAGGTTCCAGTATAGGGTCAGGTCGGGGGGTTAGGGTTAGGGTTACGGTCAGGGTGAGGTTTAGGGTCAGGTTTAGGGTTTGGGGTTAGGGTTAGGTTTAGTCTTAGGGGTTGGGGTTAGGTTAGGGTTAGGTTAGACAGTGTTAGGGTCAGGGTTAGGGGTAGTGTAGGGGTTAGGGTTAGGTTTAGAATCAGGGTTAGGTTTAGGGTCAGGATCCGTGTTAGGGTCCGGTTCAGGGTGAGGTTTAGGGTCAGCGTCATCGGTGTTTACGGTCAGGGTTTGGGTCAGGCTCACCGTCAGGGTCAGGGTCAGTGTTAGGGTCAGGGTTTTGGTTTCTTGTTAGGGTCAGGGTCAGCTGGTTCAGGGTAGGGTTAGCTTTGGGTCATGCTCACAGTCAGGGTCTGGGTTAGGGTTAGGGTTAGGGTTAGGGTTAGGGTTAGGGTTAGGGTTAGGGTTAGGGGTTAGGGTTAGGGTTTAGGGTTAGGGTTAGGGTTAGGGTTAGGGTTAGGGTTAGGGGGGGTTAGGGTTAGGGTTAGGGTTAGGGTTAGGGTTTAGGGTTAGGGGGTTAGGGTTGCTAGGGTTAGGGTTAGGGTTAGGGTTAGGGTTAGGGTCAGGGGGTTAGCTTAGGGTCAGGGGTTGGGAACAGGGGCCTAGGCAGGGTTAGGGTTAGGGTTAGGGTTAGGGTTAGGGTTTAGGGTTAGGGGAAGGGTTTAGG
>NW_025422004.1:0-10000 GCF_011764305.1 Mustela putorius furo | reverse complement strand
TCAGGGTTAGGGTCCGGGTTAGGGCTTGTGGTTAGGATTGGGGTTAGTGTTAGGTTTGGGGTTAGGGTAGGGTGAGACAGGGTTAGGTTCAGTGTTAGGGCTAGTGTATGGATTAGGGTTAGGTTTAGAATCAGGGTTAGGTTTAGGGTCAGGATCCGTGTTAGGGTCCGGGTCAGGGTTAGGTTTAGGGTCAGCGTCATTTGTGTTACGGTCAGGGTTAGGGTCAGGCTCACCGTCAGCGTCAGGGTCAGTGTTAGGGTCAGGGTTTGTTTCTTGGTTAGGGTCAGGGTCAGCTTCAGGGTATGGTTAGGTTTAGGGTCAGGCTCACAGTCAGGGTCCTGGTCAGGGTTAGGTGTTAGGGTTAGGGTTAGGGTTAGGGTTCGGGTTTTGGGTTCAGGTTTGCGATTTGAGGTTAGGGTTTGGGTTCGCGTTGAGTTTTTATCAGTGTGAGGGTTATGGTTTAGGGTTCGGGTTTCCCGGTTCAGATTCGGCTTAGTATTAGTGTTCTGGTTCGGGTTAGGATTAGGCCCTGCATGGTGGCTCGGGGCTTGGTCCATCTGTCCTCCCCAGTGCTGACCTTCCTTCTCCTTGGCCCTCTGTCATCCTGGATCCTCTCTACGTCCTCCTTAAACTATTATGAATGTCCCCCAGGAGCAGGGTGGCAGGAGTGGGGTCTCAGAGGGGCTGCCTCGATCCTGTGCCTGCAGACAACACTGAGAAAGGAGCCCCAGGACATTGTGTCAGGAGGACGGGGATGAGGATCCCCTCCATCTCCTTGGGCACGAACACTGTTCCATTCCCTGCTGTCTCACCACTGCTGTGCCCAATACTACTGAAAACACATCCGTGGCCAATCGAGCCAGAGTTTCTGGGGGTGAGTCCCAGGCTGAGCCCTCCTAGGTGATAGGTGGGCCTGTGGCCTGGGATGGGTGCCGCTCACTGTTGTCTCAGACAGGGGTGCCCGTCCGCCTTCTCTCCAGGGCCCCTGCATCGGACCTCTGCTTCCTCACGTCTCCCCAGGGCTGCTGGTCCCCAGACCAGACACCTGCCAGTCTGAGGGTGACCAGCACTGCCTCCCCAGGGTTTCCTTTGCCTGAGTCCTTCCCCGGGAGCTCCTGCATCTCCTGACACATACTCCCTGTGTGCCTCTCCTCCCCCTTGAACTTGCACGTGTCTAGTCTCTGTCCCTGTCTCTGTCCCTGTGGGACCCAGAGACTTGGAGCATGGATTGGAGCAGACCCATGGGAGACCTTTCTCTGGCCTAGGGTTGTGAGCGATGCTTTTGCGCTCCGCGGTGTGTCTTCCAGCTTTCTGCATTTCCCTGGTTTCTGTGTGGGGCCACAGGAGGAAACAGCCGTGTCCTGTCTGGGGCCCGACTGTGGTGTCCCAGCAGGAACAGGGGCCTTGGCCCCGAGATTGTGCCCAGAATTCCTAAAGGGGGTGTCCCTAGGATGACATCTCCTCTGTAATCCATTGGGCGTCTCAACATCCAAGAAGGGAAATTCTATGTCAAACAGAGAGAAGAAACAAAAACCAAACCTAACCAAACCCCAAACAAGGGCCCTTTGAAAATAGGTGCAGACACAAAGGCACCTATTGAGGGATTCCACTTCCAGAAACCTCCAGAACACGTGCAGGAACAGGAAGAGAAAGCAGCTTAGGGCTTGCGAGGGGCCAGGCTGGGGGGAACAATGGGCAGGAGGGCTTGGGCTCAGGGTCTCCTCCTTTGGGGAAGGAGATAGCCTGCAACGATGTTCTGGGGCGTGGTGGCACAGCGTTGGGAATGCACTTCATGCTCATGACGTGTTCCAGGGAAAACAAGAACTTTTATTTAAAATAAATAATACACGGCATAGAGGAGATGGACGGGGCGGCGAGAACGGTGACTCCATACAGGAGAGGAAGAACACAAGGAGGAGGGGGGATGAAACATTCTGGGGGGATGTCGGGGTCAGGGGATGGAAACTGACGGCATTTTTTTTCTGGGAAGATCTCCCCGCAGAGCTGTGGGCTCTGGATGCGGGTCTGGGAGGCCCGCAGGAGAAGGTGTTGGGGGCAGGGGTTGGGCTAGGAGCGGGGACAGGGTCAGCAGTAGTGGCCGGTGCAGGATCCAGAGCAGGAGCTGGGTCAGAGGCAGGAACAGGAGCCCAGGCAAGGGCAGGGAAAGGAGCAGGAGCAAAGGAGAGGGACTGGGTCTGGGGGGCGGGAACAGGGGCCTAGGCAGGGCCAGGGGAAGGGCAGTGGTCCTGGCAGGGCCAGGGGAAGGGATGGCGGCAGTTTGAAGGGGAAGACGCAGGGGCAGGGGCTGGGTCTGGGGCAGGAACAGGGTGGTCCAGGCAGGGAAAGTGGAGGCCTTCCTGGCAGGGGCAGGGCCAGGGGCAAGACCAGGGCTAGGACCTGGGTCTGGGGCAGGTGCAGGGGCAGTGGCCCTGGCAGGGAAAGGAGAAAGGACAGGGGCAGGGGCAGGGGCAGACGCAGGGGCAGGGGAAGGGGCAGGAGGCAGGAACTGGGGCAAGTGCATTGGTGATGACTGGTTCAGGGTCAAGGGCAGGAGCTGGGTCTGGGGTGGGAGCATGGGTCTAGGCAGGGCCAGGGGAAGGGGCAGTGGTCCTGGCAGGGCCAGGGGAAGGAATGGCAGCAGTTGAAGGGGAAAACGCAGGGATAGGGCCTGGGTCTGGGGCAGGAACAGGGGCGCAGGCAGGGAACATGGAGGCCTTCCAGGCAGACGCAGGGGCAGGGGCAGAACCAGGGGCAAGACCAGGGGTATGACCTGGGTCTGGGTCAGGTGCAGGGGCAGTGGCCCTGGCAGGGAAAAGAGAAAGGACAGGGGCAGGGGCAGACGCAGGGGCAGGGGCAGGGGAAGGGGCAGGAGCAGGAGCAGGAGCAGGAGCAGGAGCAGGAACGGAGGCAAGTGCCTTGGTGATGACTGGTGCAGGGTCAAGGGCAGGAGCTGGGTCTGGGGCAGGAACAGGGGACCCGGCAGGGAAAGAGGAGGCCTTCCTGGCAGGGGCAGGGGCAGGGGCAGGGGCAGGGGCAAGAACAGGGTTAGGATTTGGGTCTGCGGCAGGTGTAGGGGCAGGTGCAGGGGCAGGACCTGGGTCTGGGGCACGTGCCGGGGCAGGTGCAGGGGCAGTGGCCCTGTCAGGGACAGGAGACGGGATAGGAGCAGGGGAATGGGCAGGGGCAGGAGCTGGGGCAAGGGCTGGGGTGATGGCCTGGGCCAGGTCAAGGGCAGGAGCTGGGTCTGGGGCGGGAACAGGGGCCTAGGCAGGGCCAGGGGAAGGGGCAGTGGTCCTGGCAGGGCCAGGGGAAGGGATGGCGGCAGTTGAAGGGGAAGACGCAGGGACAGGGCCTGGGTCTGGGGCAGGAACAGGGAAAGTGGAGGCCTTCCTGGGAGGGGCAGGGGCAGGGGCAGGGGCAGGGGCAGACGCAGGGGCAGGGGCAGGGCCAGGGGCAAGACCAGGGCTAGGACCTGGGTCTGGGGCAGGTGCAGGGGCAGTGGCCCTGGCAGGGAAAAGAGAAGGGACAGGGGCAGGGGCAGACGCAGGGGCAGGGGCAGGGGAAGGGGCAGGAGCAGGAGCAGGAGCAGGAGCAGGAGCAGGAACGGAGGCAAGTGCCTTGGTGATGACTGGTGCAGGGTCAAGGGCAGGAGCTGGGTCTGGGGCAGGAACAGGGGCCCCGGCAGGGAAAGAGGAGACCTTCCTGGCAGGGGCAGGGGCAGGAGCAGGGGCAGGGGCAGGGGCAAGAACAGGGTTAGGATTTGGGTCTGCGGCAGGTGTAGGGGCAGGTGCAGGGGCAGGACCTGGGTCTGGGGCACGTGCCGGGACAGGTGCAGGGGCAGTGGCCCTGTCAGGGACAGGAGACGGGATAGGAGCAGGGGAATGGGCAGGGGCAGGAGCTGGGGCAAGGGCTGGGGTGATGGCCTGGGCCAGGTCAAGGGCAGGAGCTGGGTCTGGGGCGGGAACAGGGGCCTAGGCAGGGCCAGGGGAAGGGGCAGTGGTCCTGGCAGGGGCAGGGGAAGGGATGGCGGCAGTTGAAGGGGAAGACGCAGGGACAGGGCCTGGGTCTGGGGCAGGAACAGGGAAAGTGGAGGCCTTCCTGGCAGGGGCAGGGGCAGGGGCAGGGGCAGACGCAGGGGCAGGGGCAGGGCCAGGGGCAAGACCAGGGCTAGGACCTGGGTCTGGGGCAGGTGCAGGGGCAGTGGCCCTGGCAGGGAAAAGAGAAAGGACAGGGGCAGGGGCAGACGCAGGGGCAGGGGCAGGGGAAGGGGCAGGAGCAGGAGCAGGAGCAGGAGCAGGAGCAGGAACGGAGGCAAGTGCCTTGGTGATGACTGGTGCAGGGTCAAGGGCAGGAGCTGGGTCTGGGGCAGGAACAGGGGCACCGGCAGGGAAAGAGGAGGCCTTCCTGGCAGGGGCAGGGGCAGGGGCAGGGGCAAGAACAGGGTTAGGATTTGGGTCTGTGGCAGGTGTAGGGGCAGGTGCAGGGGCAGGACCTGGGTCTGGGGCACGTGCCGGGGCAGGTGCAGGGGCAGTGGCCCTGTCAGGGACAGGAGATGGGATAGGAGCAGGGGAATGGGCAGGGGCAGGGGCAGGGCAAGGGCTGGGGTGATGGCCTGGGCCCAGGTCAAGGGCAGGAGCTGGGTCTGGGGCAGGAACAGGGTTACCGGCAGGGAAAGTGGAGGCCTTCCAGGCAGGGGCACGGGAAGGGGCAGGGGAAAGGGCAGGAACAGGGTTAGGACCTGGGTCTGGGGCCGGTGCAGGGGCAGGTGGCCTGGGCAGTGGGCCCTGGCAGGGAAAGGCGAAGGGCTAGGGGCGGGGGCAGGGGCAGGGGCAGGGGCAGGGCTGGGGCAAGGGCTGAGGTGATGGCCTGGGCGAGGTCAAGGGCAGGAGCTGGGTCTGGGGAGGGAACAGGGGCCCAGGGAGGGGTCGGGGAAGGGGTGGGACCAAGGGAGGATCTGGGTCAAGGGCCAGAACAGGAGCACAGCCAGGCAGGGGCAGGGGAAAGTGGGAGTCGCTCTGGCAGGGGCAGGGGCAGGGGGGAGCGGCAGGAGCAGGGGTGGGGGCAGGAGCAGGAGCCAGCTCTCCCCGACAGCATCAGCATCTTCGTGGGCAGGCGCCCGGGCACCTGTGGGCTCCCGGTCTCCCCCGCCGAAGTGACTCCAGACACCATGTGCCCCTCCGGAGTTGCTGAAGTTGGGAGTGGGTCTAGCTCCTCCGCTGGAGAAGCTGGGAGAGGAGAGAAGGTCACCCGCGGGCCTGCCTCTCCCTGTGGCTTTGCAGAGACAGAGCCCAGCCCGGGGCCTCCCGGAGAAGCCGCAGCCACGAAGGAACCCTCCCCGGGACGTCTCCCCGAATGCAGTCCACCCCCTGGGTGCTCCGAGCCAAGTCGAGGCTCCTGGCCCCACACCGGCCTGTGGGGGCTTCTCCCTGTGGGGCCCAGCACCGACCCCTCCCCACACAGCCACAGGCACCCCACCCCAGCCTTCTCACCCTCGGACTTGGCCTCCGTGGGCTCCGTGTCCAGGACCGCAGTGTGCAGTGGAGTACCGCGGGGCAGTGGTCTGGGAGGTAGCGAGGGCCTTCCCAGGACCGGGGACTCCGGGGTCGGGGAGGGGTGCGTGTCTTCCCGCCTCCTTCCTAGTTCATCCGTGGCCTGCCAAGGCAGAGACGGGGAGTGTGCAAGAGGCGTCAGAGCCCTGCCCGGCCATACCCACCGTGCTCCTGCCCAGTGCCCCTGCTTCTCCCCAGATCCCACGCAGACCTGTGCGTGCACAGCCCCGCACCTGGGTCAGTGACCCGTCCCTGCAGGGTCTCAGGATCAACCCTGGGCAGAAGGGTGCAGCCCCCACACTCCGTCCCATGACCTGCCCACCAGGCATCTGACCCCTCATCAGCCTGCTCCTGCTTGGGGCGTCTCCACCCCCCATGAGCTCTCTTTACACACACACACACACACGCACACACACACACATCCACACACGGGGAGGAGCCCTAGGCCTACACGGGTCGGTCAGAAGGTGTGGGGCCGTCTGACTTGAGCCTCCCGGTATCACCTTTTGATTCTTTTTGCCAAAGGGCCAGAGTCGTCGGGGAAGCCTGACACGACCTGCGCAGTTAGTGGGGGGACGTGTCTGGAGGGCGAGCTCTCCTCTGCCTGCATCCTCTGGGCTTCGGTAGGCAGCAGCAGAACATGTCGCTTCCTTCAGGATCTGCCCAGAAATGAGCTGGGCAGGGGGTTTTTCTCTGGAATGGTGGGTGCCTGGATATGTGGGTTTCCAATTCCGTTGGGCTGTGTCGTCAGGGAAGTGAGGTCACCACTGCCTGGGGGCTCCTTCCTGGACTTCCTGCTCCCACCAGAGCTCCCTGAGGGTTAGGGTTAGGGTTAGGGTTAGGGTTAGGGTTAGGGTTAGGGTTAGGGTTAGTGTTAGGGTCAGGGGTCAGGTTCACGGTCAGGGTTAGGCTTAGGGTCAGAGTCAGGGTTAAGTTAGGTTCCAGTATATAGGGTCAGGTCGGGGTTAGGGTTAGGGTTAGGGTTACGGTTAGGGTGAGGTTTTTAGGGTCAGGTTTAGGGTTTGGGGTTAGGGTTAGGTTTAGTCTTAGGGTTGGGGTTAGGGTAGGGTTAGACAGTGTTAGGGTCAGGGTTAGGGCTAGTGTAGGGGTTAGGGTTAGGTTTAGAATCAGGGTTAGGTTTAGGGTCAGGATCCGTGTTAGGGTCCGGTTCAGGGTGAGGTTTAGGGTCAGCGTCATCGGTGTTACGGTCAGGGTTTGGGTCAGGCTCACCGTCAGGGTCAGGGTCAGTGTTAGGGTCAGGGTTTGTTTCTTGGTTAGGGTCAGGGTCAGCTTCAGGGTATGGTTAGCTTTGGGTCATGCTCACAGTCAGGGTCTGGGTTAGGGTTAGGGTTAGGGTTAGGGTTAGGGTTAGGGTTAGGGTTTGGGTTAGGGTTAGGGTTAGGGTTAGGGTTAGGGTTAGGGTTAGGGTTAGGGTTAGGGTTAGGGTTAGGTTAGGGGTTAGGGTTAGGGTTAGGGTTAGGGTTAGGGTTAGGGTTAGGGTTAGGGTTAGGGTTAGGGGTTAGGGTTGGGGTTTAGGTCCAGGGTCACGTTCACGGTCAGGGTCAGGCTTACGGTCAAAGTCAGGGTTTAGTTACGTTCCAGTATAGGGTCAGGTCAGGGTTAGGGTTAGGGTTAGGTTTAGGGTCAGGTTTAGGGTTTGGGGTTAGGGTTAGGTTAAGTCTTAGGGGTTGGTGTTAGGGTAGGGTTAGACAAGTGTTAGGGTCAGGTTAGTTAGGGCTAGTGTAGGGGTTAGGGTTAGGGTTAGAATCAGGGTTAGGTTTAGGGTCAGGATCCCGTGTAGGGTTAGGGTTCAGGGTGAGGTTTAGGGTCAAAGCGTCATCGGTGTTACGGGTTCAGGGTTTGGGTCAGGGCTCACCGTCAGGGTCAGGGTCAGTGTTAGGGTCAGGGTTTTCCGTTCTTCTTGGTTAGGGTCAGGGTCAGCTTCAGGGGTTATGGTTGGGTTTTGGTCATGCTCACAGGGTTCAGATGTTTCAGGGTTAATGGTTGGTTTTATGTTTCTTGGTTAGGTTAGGGTTAGGGTTATGGTTCAGGGTTCGCTGGTCAGGGTCACAGGTTAGGGTGCTGGGGTTAGGGTTAGGGTTAGGTTAGGGTTATGGTTAGGGTTTAGGGTTAGGATTTAGGGTTAGGGTTAGGGGTTAGGTTAGGGTTAGGGTTAGGGTTAGGGGTTTAGGGTTAGGATTATGGTTAGGGTTTAGGGTTGGGTTGGTGTTAGGGTCAGGGTCAGGTTCACCGGTCAGGGTCAGGCTTACGGGTCAGAGTCAGGTTTAGTTAGGTTCCAGTATAGGGTCAGGTCAGGGTTAGGGTTAGGGTTAGGTTCAGGGCAGGTTTAGGGTTTAGGGTTAGGGTTAGGTTTAGTCTTCTAAGCTTTGGGGGTTAGGGTAGGGTAGACAGTGGTTTGGGTCAGGGTTAGGGCTAGTGTAGGGGTTAGGGTTAGGTTTAGAATCAGGGTTAGGTTTAGGGTCAGGATCCGTGTTAGGGTCCGGTTCAGGGTGAGGTTTAGGGTCAGCGTCATCGGTGTTACGGTCAGGGTTTGGGTGAGGCCCACCGTCAGGGTCAGGGTCAGTGTTTAGGGTCAGTGTTTGTTTCTTGGTTTAGGGTCAGGGTCAGCTTCAGGGTATGGTTAGGGAGAGATAGTTGGTTCAGGCTCACAGTCAGGGTCCGGGTCAGGGTTAGGAGTTACTGTTATGGTTAGGGTTTAGGGTTTAGGGTGTGGGTTTTAGGGTGTGGGTTTAGGGTGTGGGTTAGGGTCATGGTCAGGATCAGGGTTCAGGTCATGGTCAGGGTCATGTTTAGGTTTGGGTCAGAGTCAGGGTTCAGTTTGGTTCCAGTTTAGGGTCAGGGTCAGGGTTAGGGGTTAGGTTCAGCGTCAGGGTTAGGGTCCGGGTTAGGGCTTGTGGTTAGGATTGGGGGTTAGTGTTAGGTTTGGGGTTAGGGTAGGGTGAGACAGGGTTAGGTTCAGTGTTTAGGGCTAGTGTATGGATTAGGGTTAGGTTTAGAATCAGGGGTTAGGTTTAGGGTCAGGATCCGTCCGTGTTAGGGTCCGGGTCAGGGTTAGGTTTAGGGGTCAGCGTCATTTGTGTTACGGTCAGGGTTAGGGTCAGGCTCACCGTCCAGCGTCAGGGTCAGTGTTAGGGTCTGGGTTTGTTTCTTGGTTAGGGTCAGGGTCAGCTTCAGGGTATGGTTAGGTTTAGGGTCAGGCTCACAGTCAGGGTCCTGGTCAGGGTTTAGGTGTTAGGGTTAAGGGTTAGGGTTAGGGTTCGGGTTTGGGTTTCAGGTTTGCGATTTGAGGTTAGGGTTTGGGGTTTCGCGTTGAGTTTCAGTGTGAGGGTTATGTAGGGTTAGGGTTTCGGGTTCCGGTTCAGATTCGGCTTAGTATTAGTGTTCTGGTTCGGGTTAGGATTAGGCCCCTGCATGGTGGCTCGGGGCTGTTGTCCAGCTGTCCCTCCCAGTGCTGACCATTCCTTCTCCCTTGGCCCTCTGTCATCCTGGATCCTCTCTACGTCCTCCTTAAACTATTATGAATGTCCCCAGGAGCAGCAGGGTGGCAGGAGTGGGGTCTCAGAGGGGCTGGCCTCGATCCTGTGCCTCAGAAAACAACACTGAGAAAGGAGCCCCCAGGACATTGTGTCAGGAGGACGGGACGGGGATGAGGATCCCCTCCATCTCCTTGGGCACGAACACTGTTCCATTCCCTGCTGTCTCACCACCTCCATGCTGTGCCCATCCTACTACTGAAAACACATCCGTGGCCAATCGAGCCAGAGTTTTCTGGGGGGCAGTGAGGTGTCCCAGGCTGAGCCCTCCTAGGTGATAGGTGGGCCTGTGGCCTGGGATGGGTCGCCGCTCACTGTTGTCATCCATCATAGAAGAGGGGGTGCCCGTCCGCCTTCTCTCCAGGGCCCCCTGCGAGTCGGACCCTCTGCTTCCTCACGTTTCTCCCCCAGCGGGCTTGCTGGTCCCCAGACCAGACACCTTCCAGTAGTCTGTAGGGTGACCAGCACTGCCTCCCCAAGGGTTTCCTTTGTTAGTGTCCTGATCCTTCCCCCCCCGTGAGCTCTCCTGCATCTCCTGACAACATACTCCCTGTGTGCCTCTCCTCCCCCTTATCAACTTTGCACAAGTGTCTAGTCTCTGTCCGCCCTGTCTCTGTCCCGCCAACGTGGGACCCCAGAGACTTGGAGCATGATTGTAGCAGTCTCCAGCGGGAGACTTTAGCTGCTGGACCTATGGTTGTGAGCGATGCTCTTTGCGCTCCGCGTGGTGTCTTCCAGCTTTCTGCATTTTCCCTGGTTTTCTGTGTGGGCCACAGGAGGACAACAGCCCGCACCTGTGTCCTGTCTGGGCCCGACTGGGTTGTCCCATCCGCAGCAGGAACAGGGGCCTTGCCCGAGATTTGTGCCCAGAATTCCTAAATGGGGTCCCTAGGATGA
>NW_025422003.1:0-88267 GCF_011764305.1 Mustela putorius furo | reverse complement strand
AAAGTCAGTATGACACAATGTTAAGATATCAAAAGATTTGAGCATGTACTTTACAAGAAAGGCAGTATCCAAGAATGGCCACTCATAGATAAACAATGTTTATCTTTATATGCAATTCCTGGCTTAAATTTTAGAAAAAAATGTAGAATTAAAAAATAAATGGAAACCTAGAATGACATACTCGTACACACTTACCCAATCATCTGAGGCCAAACAGTGATGAAATGAAATGTCCTTTCACGAATAGTGAAGGAATGACAGGTGCCACACATTCCAAATCTATGAGTTAAGTGTGGACAATATTTTAGAACAACCTTAAAAAGTAACAAAAAAGTTGGTCCCTTCCTAGACCTACAACATGGAACTACATAAATATTTTCGTTTCCAACCAGATTTGGATATGCAGCACACGATTATAGTTCATTTATTTCATCATAACTGCCTGGAGTCAGTAGTGGTATATCGTTTTGAACAACTGTTACGATTAACTAAGAAGAGAATATTAACACAAAGTGGGAGAGGGGCCTAGGGTTGGTTATCTCATAACAGATTCTTTTCTATGGTGCTAATTATGTTCTATTTCTCAAAATCCTTTAAGTTGAAAAAGTTTATTCAAATTTATATCTTAGATAGATAGAATAGATAGATAGGTAGTAGATGATAGAATAGACAGATATCCCAGAAGCGGCAATGCTAGCGCTAAGACCAGGCTTTAAAGGGCTTTTTCTATGCTCTAACTAAATACGTTGTTAACCAGTCATTATATAATAGCCTCAGTGTTCAAATCTCCATTTGTTTTCCTTCAGTTTTTCCTAATATATATCGTAAATGGGACCTGATCCAGACTTTTGATCACCTTTGTCTAAAATATTCTCTTTTTTAACAAGTCCTTTGGAACACTCAGAGACTAAAAACTTAGAAAAAGTACTCTGGATTGTTATCTCACTAGAGTGGAAAATATATAGTTTCCCATTAACGATGTCTAATGACAGATGCCAGACATTTTTTAATTCTTGGGAGCTTTTGGTTTTTAAAATGAATTTTTTAAGCTCCCTTTCAATGAAGCTTTAAGCCACCTCACCACATGAATAAAATTTAAAGAACTAAATAAACAAGAAGCCAAATTTTACAGAGTAATAGAATGTGCATTGGGAACGGTACCAATTTCTTGGAAATCATAAGCCTAAATTAGTGGGGATGCATCTTTACTAGCCATGTAATCATAACACGTTACCTAAATGTTGTTATGCCCGCAGTTTTTTCAAACATGAAATGTGGATGATAAATCTTATTATGCAGAGTTGTTGTGTGGATGTAATGAAAGCAAGGAGCATGAGAGTCTCATATTCCATGCTAAACAATATTAGCTTATTTTTATACTTTATAAATAATTCTAATAAGTAAGTAATTAAATTGTTCAAAATGATAATATCATTTATCTGGAGGCAATTGTATGGACATATTCATAACCACATTTACCAAAATAATTCATTTTAGGTTACTTTACGCCCCCTCCTGAGGAATATATATTCCCTAATTTCACTATGAACTCTCATTATGAATAATAATGATCATAATAAATATGCTGATTTTTTCTTCTTTTTAGGGAAGTATCCTTTACTGTTGAACATAAAGAAACTTAAGCAAGTCTGTCTTATTCAAAATTTGCATGCTGCTTTTCTTATGAAACTACGATTATAGAGTTGTATGAAATAAATTCATGCAGTTAAGACATTTTATGTTTGGAAAAATGGGTGGTCAGTTTAGTATTTTCAAAAGAAGATTTTAAATTTAAACCTTAAAACTGAGCCTCTTTCGAGCCTTACATTTATAGACCATCGTTCATGCTTCCAAAGTACTCCTTGCATTGTAAACTAAGTAAGTAGTTTTTTGGTCACAGTGTATATAACTAAAATGGATTTTATATTCTATTATTTTTCAGAAGTTAGTTTGCAGTTTCTATTTTTCCCTTTACTTCCTTTTTTGAAAAATAGATTATTCTACAAAAAGTTTTTTTTCCAGCTTTATTGAAAAAATACTCGACATATTATAATTTGTAAATATAAGAAAATGATTTCTTATAACATTGCCAAACTCTTTAACATTGTGTAAATTTTGTACAATTTGATAAATATGGCATGCATCTGTATTGCAATATAATCTACATAAAAATGTTTATACATCTACTATCTCATATAGTTTGCCACTGTTTTGTATGCATGTATGGGTAAGGAATTTTTAAGATCTACTTCTCTTAGCAACTTTTATGTATATAGTTACAGTAGAGATAAACTTCAGAGGTCTTGTGGGTTTTGTTCCAGGACCGCCTCAATATAAGTGACTATCTCAATAAACTAAGTCAAATTATTATTATTTTTTTTGGTTTCCAGTGCAAATAAAAAATTATGTTGCCCAGTGCATATAAAAAATAAACACTATACTGTACTGTTCAAAAAGCATTATGCTTTTAAGGAAAAAACAATGTATATACCTTAAGTAAACTAGTTCTGAGTTTTCAGTGGGTCATAATTACTGATCACAGATCACCATAACAAATACAATAATAATGAAAAAAATTGAAATAATTGCAAGAATTACCAACATGTGACAGAGAGACACAAAATGAACAAATGTTGTTAGAAAATGGTGGCAGCAGACCTATTTTATACAAGATTGCTATAAACTTTCAACTTGTAAGAATGTGATCTGATATATGCAAAGTATAATAAAGGGAAGCACAATAAAAATGTAATGTATATATTATTAACTATGATCATCATGCTGTACATTAGATCCCCAGAACTTTTTCTTATTATAGTTGCAAGTTTGTACCCTTGTGGACTACATTATTCCACCGCAGGTTCACCTCTAGTCAACTCAACTCTAAGTTTTCCATTAGTTTGCTTTTTCTTCAGATTCTGTATGTAAGGGATATCATAATACATAAATTAAAAATATATATATAAAAATCTTTGAAATATTTCACTTAGTATAATACCTTTCAAGATCCATACATGCTGCTGTAAATGGCAGTATTTCTTAATTTTTCATGGTTCAGTAGTATTCCACAGTATATATTTATGTTACCATACTTATTTTATGCATTCATCCATTAATGGATACTGAAGTTATTTCCATCTCTTGCTTAGAGTTAATAATTTTATAATGAACATAAGAGTGCAGATATGTCTTCGAATAGTGACTTCGTTTCCTTTAGATATATACCTAGAGGTGGGATTACTGAATCATATGGTAATTTTACTTTTAATAATATGAATAATCTCCATACTGTTTTCCATACAAATTTTATATCCCTATCACAGTGCATAAGTTCCCCATTTTCCCCAATATTTACCAAAATTTGTTAGTTTTAATTTTTTTGGTAGTATATATTCTAATAGGTAGTAATATCTCTGTTGTGTTTTTTGCAGAGTTAAACAACAAACAACAACAACAACATAATGGTTTGCCCTGAGTTTTTACGTTGAGCAACACTTTTTAATGCTCCTGTTGGTCATTTATATAACTTTTTTGAAAAAAAAAAGTCTATTGAGATCCTTTTGCTATTTTTTAATTATAGATTTTTTTCTATTTGTATCTGTTGGTTATTAACCTCTTTTCAGATATAAGATTTATAAGTATTTTTCTTCCATTCTGTGGATTGTGTTTTCATTCCCCTTTTTTTTTTTGGCAATGCAGAAACTTTAGTTTGATGTAATACCATTTATTTATTTTATTTTTGCTTCTTTTGCTTGTGTTTTTGGCCTGGGTATCCACAACAACTATTGGCAAGACCATGTCAAGGAGAATTTTTCCTATGTTTTCCTTTAGGAAATTTAGTTTCATGCATCACATTTAAGTCTTTAATCTATTTCAAGTTAAGATTTTATGAGTGATATAAGGTTCCAGTTTCATGCTGGTTTATGTGACTATTCAGTTTTTAAATATCATTTTATTGAACAGACTATCTTTATCCATTATATATGTTGGCCCCTGTCAAATATTAGGTGACTGTATGAAAGGATTTATTTATGGACTCTCAATTCTGTTCTACTTCTTTATTGGTCTTGTTTTTTATGCCAGTATACTTTATTGTTTTGAGCATGAGGGGCTTTGTAGTATAGTATCAAATCAAGAAGTGTAATTTCGCTCTTCATTCTTTCTCAGAACTGCTTTAATTATTTGTTGTCTTTTATGGTCTCGTATAAATTTTAGGATTCTTTACTTACTTCTGTAAAAAAAAAATATTGGATTTTTTAAAAAGATTATTTATTTATTTATTTGACAGAGAGAGATGACAAGCAGGCAGAGAGGCAGGCAGAGAGAGAGAAGAGTTAGCAGCTTCCTGCTGAGCTGAGAGCCTGATGCAGGGCTCGATCCCAGGACCCTGGGATCATGACCTGAGCCGAAGGCAGCGGATTAACCCACTGAGCCACCCAGGCGCCCCTAACATTGGATTTTTGATAGGAATTGAATTTACAGATGGTTTTCGGTAGTATGGACATTTTAACAATGTTAATTCTTACCATTCATAAATATGAGCTATCTTTCCATTTATGTCTCCTTCAATTTCTTTATCAATGTCATAGTTTATGGGGTATGGGGTACAGATCTTTCATCTTCTTAGTTAAATCTTTTCCTAAGTATTTTATTATTTTTGATGCTATTGTGAATTAGATTGTTCTCTTTATTTTTTCAGATAGTTCATCATTAGAGTGTTAAAATGCTCCTGTCTTGTGCTTACTTTGGCAGCACATATACTAAAATTGGAATGATGCAGAGAAGATTAGCATGATCACTGAGCAAGGATGACATGAAAAAAACTATTTAAAAAAAAAACGAAAACAAAACAAAATTCCTGTCTTTTATATATTGATCTTGTATTTGGCAGCTTTATTAAATTTGTTTATTCAAAATTTTTTGTGAAGTTTTTAGGATTTTTTTACATGTAAGTTCATGTTATCCAAGAAAAGAAAATTTTACTTCTTCCTTTTTTTTTTTTTTTTTTGGGAGTCTTTTATTTCTTTGTGTTCCTTGTTTCTCTGGCTAGGACATCCAGTAGTATGTCAAATGAGAGTAGTAAAAGTGGACACACTTGTCTTTTTTCTGATCTTTAAGGGAAAAAAACTTCAAACTTTTTTGATTGAATATGAGATTAGCTCTGGGCTTGCAATATGTGTTTTTTCTTTAATGGGTTTTTTAAATTTATTTTTTAAAATTTTTTATAAACATATAATGTGTTTTTATCCCTAGGGGTACAGGTCTGTAAAATCACCAGGTTTACACATTTCACAGCACTCACCATCACTCACCATAGCACCTGCCCTCCCCAATGCCCATACCCCCACCATCCTCTCCCAAAAAACAAACCTCCCCCCAGCAAACCCTCAGTCTGTTTTGTGAGATTCAGTCTTTTATGGTTTGTCTCCCCTCCCAATCCCATCTTCTTTTATTTTTCTTTTCGTATGCCCGAAACCGCCTATGTTGCATCTCCACTTCATCATATCAGGGAGATCATATGATAGTTGTCTTTCTCAGATTGATTTATTTCGCCAAGCATAATACCCTCTAGTTCCATCCATGTCATCACAAATAGCAGGATTTCATTTCTTTTGATGGCTGCACAGTATCCCATTGTACATATATACCACATCTTATTTATTGATTGATCTGTTGAAGGACATTTAGGTTCTTTCCATAGTTTAACTATTGTGGACATTGCTGCTATAAACATTTGGGTGCATGTGCCCCTTCAGAATGCCCCCGTTTGTATCTTTAGGGTATATATCCAGTACTACAATCACTGGGTCATAGGGTAGTTCTATTTTCAGCTTTTTGAGGCACCTCCACGCTGTTTTTCCAGAGTGGTTGCACCAGCTTGCATTCCCACGTACAGTGTAGGAGGGTGCCCTTTCTCCACATCCTCGCCAGCATCTGTCATTGACTGACTTGTTCATTTTAGCCATTCTGAAAGGTGTGAGGTGGTATCTCATTCTGGTTTTGATTTGTATTTCCCTGATGCCGAGTGATGTGGAGCATTTTTTCATGTGTCTGTTGGCCATTTGGATGTATTCTTTGCAGAAATGTCTGTTCATGTCCTCTGCCCATTTTTTCATTCGATTATTTGTTCTTAGGGTGTTGAGTTTGATAAGCTCTTTATAGATTTTGGATAGATACTGGCCCTTTATCTGGTATGTCATTTGCAAATATCTTCTCCCAGATAACTTCTGACAGTCATCTTTTGGCTTTGTTAACTGTTTCCTTTGCTGTGCAAAAGCTTTTTGATCTGATGAAATCCCAGTAGTTCATTCTTGCCCTTGCTTCCCTTGCCTTTGGCGATGTTCCTAGGAAGAAGTTGCTGCTGCTGAGGTCAAAGAGGTTGCTACCTGTTCTCTCCTCAAGGATTTTGATGGATTCCTTTCTCACACTATGCTTCTTCATCCATTTCCAGTCTATTTTCATGTGTGATGTAAGGAAATGGTCCAATTTCATTTTTCTGCATGTGGCTGTTCAATTTTCCCAACACCATTTGTTGAAGAGGCTGTCTTTTTTCCATAGGACATTCCTTCCTGCTTTGTTGAAGATTAGTTGACCATAGAGTTGAGGGTGTATTTCTGGGCTCTCTATTCTGTTCCATTGATCTATGTCTGTTTTGGGGACAGTTCCCTACTATCTTGATGATGACAACTTTGTAATAGAGCTTGAAGTCTGGAATTGTGATGCCAACAACTTTGGTTTTCTTTTTCAATATTCCTCTGGCTATTCGAGGTATTTTCTGGTTCCATATATATTTTAGGATGATTTGTCCCATTTCTTTGAAAAAAATGGATGGGATTTTGATAGGGATTGCATTAAATGTGTAGATTGCTTTAGGTAGCATAGACATTTTCACAATATTTGTTCTTCCAATACAGGAGCATGGAACATTTTTCCATTTCTTTGTGTCTTCTTCAATTTCTTTCATGAGTACTTTAGAGTTTTCTGAGTATAGATTCTTTGTTAGGTTTATTCCTAGGTAACTTAGGGTTTTGGGTGCAATTGTAAATGGGATTCACTCCTTAATTTCTATTTCTTCAGTCTTGTTGGTATAAAAAAAATGCAACCAATTTCTGTTCATTGATTTATATCCTGACACTTTACAGAATTTCTATACAAGTTATAGCAGATTTGGAGTGGAGTCCTTTAAGTTTTCCACATACAGTATCATATCATCTGCAAACAGGGATAGTTTGACTTCTCTTCTGCCAATTTGGCAAAATTTGGATGCCTTTAATTTCTTTTTGTTGTCTGATTGCTGAGGCTAGGACTTCTAGTACAATGTTGAATAGCAGTGGTCCCGGACATCCCTGCCGTGTTCCTGACCTCAGCGGAAAAGTATTCAGTTTTTCTCCATTGAGAATGATATTTGCAGTGGGTTTTTCATAGATGGCTTTGATAATATTGATAATATGTGCCCTCTATCCCTACACTTTGAAGAGTTTTTTTTTAAAGATTTTATTTATTTATTTGACAGAGAGAGAGATCACAAATAGGCAGAGAGACAGACAGAGAGAGAGATGAGGAGAAGCAGGCTCCCTGCTGAGCAGAGAGCCCAATGCAGGACTCGATCCCAGGCCCCTGGGATCATGACCTGAGCCGAAGGTAGAGGCTTAATCCACTGAGCCACCCAGGCGCCCCCACTTTGAAGAGTTTTAATCAGGAAGGGATACTGCACTTTGCCAAATGCTTTTTCAGCATCTATGGAGAGTATCATATGGTTCTTGTTCTTTCTTTTATTGATGTGTTGTATCACATTGATTGATTTACAGATGTTGAACCAACCTTGTAGCCCTGGAATAAATCCCAGTTGGTCGTGGTGAATAATCCTTTTAATGTACTGTTGAATCTTATTAGCTAGTATTTTGGTGAGAATTTTTGCTTCTGTGTTCATCAAGGATATTGGTCTATAGTTCTCTTTTTTGATGGGATCCTTGTCTGGTTTTGGGATCAAGGTGATGCTGGCCTCAGAAAAAAAAGAGTTTGGGAGTTTTCCTTCCATTTCTATTTTTTTTGGAACAGTATCATGAGAATAGGAATTAATTTTTCTTTAAATGTTTGGTAGAATTCCCCTGGGAAGCCATCTGGCCCGGGGCTTTGTTTGTTTGGAGATTTTTGATGACTGTTTCAATCTCCGTACTGGTTATGGGTCTGTTCAGGTTTTCTATTTCTTCCTGGTTCAGTTGTGGTAGTTTATATGTCTCTAGGAATGTATCCATTTCTTCCAGATTGTTGAAATTGGTGGCGTAGAGTTGCTCATAGTATGTTCTTATAATTGTTTGTATTTCTTTGGTGTTGGTTGTGATCTCTCCTCTTTCATTCATGATTTTATTTATTTGGGTTCTTTCTCTTTTCTTTTTGATAAGTCTGGAAAGGGGTTTATCAATCTTATTAATTCTTTCAAAGAACCAGCTCCTAGTTTCGTTGATTCGTTCTATTGCTTTTTTGTTGTTGTTCTTGGTTTTTTGTGGTTTCTGTTTGTTTGTTTCTATTTCATTAATTTCTGCTCTGATCTTTATTATTCCTCTTCTCCTGCTGGGTTTACGCTTTCTTTGTTGTTCTTTCTCCAACTCCTTTAGGTGTAGGGTTATGTTGTGTATTTAAGATCTGAGAGAGAAGCGTGGTTGCACACGTCTGTCACTGCACTCCCCAGGAGCAAGTCTGGGGAAGGCGCAGCACGCCACCCCCGGAGAAGAGAAGGAGCCGTTGGCCTTGGGGTCGGGAAACACTCGGGAAGCAGGATAGCCTGCCGTGGCACGAACAGCAGGCCGGTGGCAAAGACAAGTGTCACCCGGCTCCCTGTGCGGAGAGATGGAAGCCTGGCTGCTGGGGAGACATGAGGGGACGACTAGGGCAGGGAGGCCTGCTCCACTCTGAGGAAGGAGTGGGCAGAAGGCAGGCCTGTCCAGTGCCTCTGGTCCCAAGTGGACAGCATCTCCTTGACCACCTGTCCATAGGGCAGACTTGGGCTAGCTACCAGGCGCCATACCTGGAATCGTAGAAACAGCTCCCAGGAGAATCGGGCAGTCAGATGCCATCTTCCTCCAACTTGTGACAGCGTTTAAGGTGGCAGGGAGTTTGAGTAGTAGGAGTGGGGACAATCCCCCAAAGCTCCCCATTCCAGTGAACGGGCGGTGTTCAGGGATCCTGTCGCCTCTCCTCTCCTTTGGGGAAGGCACTGGAGACGGGGAAAGCAAGGTCCAAGAGACACCAGCTCTCCCGCGACTCTTACCTGATGCGAAAGAGCGAACACCCAAAGCCTTTCTGAGGAAGCAGCAGCGAAGTTTGGATCGTGCCAAGCTGAAAACATCTGTGAAAGCATAGCAGTCGCTGGGAAATCAGAGTCGGTTCTGAGGGCGGCTGTTTCTGCTTCCCTTACCCTAGTATTCGCAGCATGATGGGAGACACCCGCATAGAGTGAAAGCCTCTTTGCCCTGGCTTCCATCTGGGAAAGCACAGCATTCTTTGGGAAATCAGAGTCCGGTCTGAGGGATGCTCCTGCTTGCCTGAGCTGGTCTCCTCAGCACGGTGTACTAAACCCGCATGGAGCGAAATCCTCTATGCCTGGGCATCCCCTCTGCCTGAGAGAGAAGCGAGGTTGCGCCTGTGGAAAGAGCCTTAAGGAAAGAAACAGGTTTTTCACTGCGGTCCCCAGGAGCATGTCTGTGGAAGATGCAGCACGCTGCCCGGGGAGAAGAGCAGGAGCCGTTGGCCTTCTGGTCTGGAAACGGTTGCGAAGCAGGAGAGCCGGCCCTGGCAGGCACAGCGGCTGGTGGAAATACAAGTGTCACCCGCTCCCAGTGCAGAGAGAAAGAAGGGTGACTGATAAGGAGACAGGAGGGGATGAGTAGGGAAGGGCACGTGTTCCACTCTTAGGAAGGAGTCTGGGTAGAAAGCATGCCTGTCCTGAGCTCTGGGCCCAAGAGACAGCAGCTCCTTGGCCACCTATCCCTGGGGCAGACATGCGCTAGCCACCAGGCGCCTACGCTGCACTCGCAGAAACAGCTCCCTGAAATAACGGGGAGTCAGATGCCATCTTCCTCCAGGATGTGGAAGCTTGGAGGAGGCATGGGGTTAGGGGAAGGAGTGGGGACAGTCACAAAAAGCTCCCTATACAGTGCACGGGCAGTGTTCAGGGATCCTGTCACTTCTCCTTTCCTGTGGGGAAACCACTGGCCTAGTCCGAGAATCCGCCTGAGCGACAGAGTAAAGGGCCAAGCGAGGCCTACACTGGGAGATGGTAGTGTGCATAGAGTGCCATCCTAGGCTATGCACGCTACTGCAGGAATGAAGAGCCGCGGGAGAGCCGTTGCCTCTTGGGACTTGCTTTCCCGGGCTCCAAGTTCACGCCCGGGGTTCACTTTGCTATGCCGAACGAAGCAGACACAGTCACAACCCTGCAGCCCGTGCCTTCCTAGCATGGCACTCTATGCCTATTACCATCTCCTGGGGTAGGTAAGGCTTTGCCTTTTACTCTGGCGCTCAGGCAGACTCGGGGTCTAGGCCAGTGCCTTCACCACAGGAGAGAGGAGGCGACAGGATCACTGCACACGGCCCGTGCACTGGGATGGGGAACTGTGGGGGACTGTCTCCACTCTTTCCCCGGCACAACCCCTGCCACCCACATCCCTGCCACATCTTGGTGGAAGATGGCATCTGACTGCCCGTTTCTCCATGAGGTTGTTTCTGCGAGTTCCGGGTATGGCACCTGGTGGCAAGCCCAAGTCTGCCCTTGGGAGAGGTGGCCAAGGAGATGCTCTCCCCTTGGGACCAGAGGCACAGGACAGGCCTGCCTTCTGCCCAGACTCCTTCCTCAGAGTGGAGCACGCACCTCTGCCTTAGTCGTCCCCTCATGTCTCCTTAGCAGCCAGGCTTCCATCTCTCCGCACAGGGAGCGGGTGACACTTGTCTTGCCACCGGCCTGCTCTTCGTGCCACGGCAGGCTATCCTGCTTCCCGAGCGTTTCCCGACCCCAAGGTCAATAGCTCCTTCTCTTCTCCGGGGGCAGCGTGCTGCGCCTTCCCAACACTTGGCTTCTCTCTCAGGCAGAGGGGATGCCAGGGCAAAGAGTATTTCGCTCCATGCGGGTATCTTCCACCGAGCTGCGGAGACTAGCTCAGGCAAGCATCAGCAGCATCCCCAAACCCAACTCTGATTTCCCAAGGAACGCTGTGCTTTCCCAGGGGAGATGACCAGGCAAAGAGGCTTTAGCTGTATGCGGGTTTCTCCCACCACGAGACTGGGCTCAGGCAAGCAGCAGAGGCCCGCAGAATATTTCTCAGCGATTGCTGGGTTTTGGCAGAGGCTTTAGGTTGGAGCGAACAGCACTTCGCTGCTGCTTGCTCAGAAAGGCTTTGGGTGTTCACTCTGCGCGGCAGGGAAGAAGAGCCGCGGGAAGGCTGTTGCCTCTTGGGACTTGCTTTCCCGGGCTCCAAGTTTATGCCCAGGATTCACCTTGCTATGCCGAACTAAGCAGACACAGTCACAACCTTGCAGCAGCGTTCGTAGCCTAGGATGGCACTCTATGCACACTACCATCTCCCAGTGTAGGCATCCCTTGGCCTTTTACTCTGGCGCTCAGGCAGATTCTCGGACTATGCCAGTGCTTTCCCCACAGGAAAGGAGAGGTGACAGGATCCCTGCACACCGCCAGTGCACTGAAGAGAGAGCTTTGGGGGACTTTGCCCACTCCTTCCCCTTAAACCCCATGCCTCCTCCATGCTTCCACATTCTGGAGGAAGACGGCATCTGACTCCCCGTTTTTTCAGGGAGCTGTTTTTGTGAGTTCAGTGTAGGCACCTGGTTGCTACCGCATGTCTGCCCCAGGGACAGGTGGCCGAGGAGCTGCTGTCTCCTTGGGCCCAGAGGCTCAGGACAGGCATGCTTTCTGCCCAGAATCTTTCCTAAGAGTGGAGCACGCGCCCTGCCCTACTCATCCCCTCCTGTCTCCTTAGCAGCCAGGCGTCTGTCTCTCTGCACTGGGAGAGGGTGATACTTTTATTGCCAGCTCTCCTTTTTCGCAACAGTTTCCAGACCAAGGGCAAAGGCTCCTGCTCTTGTCCCCGGGCAGCATGCTACACCTTCCACAGACATGCTCTTGGGGAGTGCAGTGAAAGACATTTCCCTTTCCTTAAGGCACTTTCCACAGGCGCATCCACGCTTCTCTCTCAGGCAGAGGGGATGCCCAGGCATAGAGGATTTTGCTCCATGCGGGTTTATTACACCATGCTGAGGAGACCAGCTCAGGCAACAGGAGCATCCCTCAGACTGGACTCTGATTTCCCAAAGAATGCTGTGCTTTCCCAGAGGGGATGCCAGGGCAAAGAGGCTTTCTCTCTATGCGGGTTTCTCCCATAGTGTTGCGAATACTAGGCTAAAGCAAGCAACAAAAGCAGCCCACAGATCCAACTCTGATTTCCCAGGACTGCTATGCTTTCGCAGAGGTTTTCAGCTTGGCGGGAAGCGCAGTTCTCTGCTGCTTCCTCAGCAAGCCTTTGGGTGTTTGCTCTGTCGCATGAGGGAAGGAGATTCGCGGGAGAGCTGGTGTCTCTTGGACCTTGCTTTCCCGGGCACCATGTTGGCGCCCTGGGTTCACCCTGCCAGGCCGAACTAAGCAGACACAGTCACAACCCTGCAGCAGCGTGCGTGGCCTAAGATGGCACTCTATGCACACTACCATCTCCCGGTGTAGGCAACGCTTGGCCTTTGGCACTGGACCTCAGGCGGATTCGCGGACAAGGCCAGTGCCTTCCCCACAGGAGAGGAGAGGCGACAGGTTCCCTGAACACCGTCCGTTCACTGGAATGGGGAGCTTTGGGGGATTGTCCCCAGTCCTTCACCCGCAAACCGCCTGCCCCCGAAAACGCTGTCACATGTGGGAGGAAGATGGCATCTGACTGCCCGTTTCTCGAGGGAGCTGTTTCTGCGAGTTCCGGGTATGGCGCCTGGTAGCTAGCTCAAGTCTTCTCTATGGACAGGTGGTGAAGGAGATGCTGTCCCTTTGGGACCAGAGGCACGGGACAGGCCTGCATTCTGCCCACACTCCTTCCTCAGAGTGGAGCACGTCTCCCTGCCCTAGTCGTCCCCTCATGTCTCCTTAGGAACCAGGCTTTGTCTCTCCGCACAGAGGGCGGGTGACACTTGTCTTGCCACCGGCCTGCTCTTCTGCCATGGCAGGCTACCCTGCTTCCCGTCCTTTTCCCGACCACAAGGCCAACGGCTCCTTCTCTTCTCTGGGGTCGGCGTGCTGCGCCTTCCCCAGACTTGCTCCTGGGGAGTGCAGTGACAGACGTGTGCAACCACGCTTCTCTCTCAGATCTTAAATACACAACATAACCCTACACCTAAAGGAGTTGGAGAAAGAACAACAAAGAAAGCATAAACCCAGCAGGAGAAGAGGAATAATAAAGATCAGAGCAGAAATTAATGAAATAGAAACAAACAAACAGAAACCACAAAAAACCAAGAACAACAACAAAAAAGCAATAGAACGAATCAACGAAACTAGGAGCTGGTTCTTTGAAAGAATTAATAAGATTGATAAACCCCTTTCCAGACTTATCAAAAAGAAAAGAGAAAGAACCCAAATAAATAAAATCATGAATGAAAGAGGAGAGATCACAACCAACACCAAAGAAATACAAACAATTATAAGAACATACTATGAGCAACTCTACGCCACCAATTTCAACAATCTGGAAGAAATGGATACATTCCTAGAGACATATAAACTACCACAACTGAACCAGGAAGAAATAGAAAACCTGAACAGACCCATAACCAGTACGGAGATTGAAACAGTCATCAAAAATCTCCAAACAAACAAAAGCCCCGGGCCAGATGGCTTCCCAGGGGAATTCTACCAAACATTTAAAGAAAAATTAATTCCTATTCTCATGATACTGTTCCAAAAAAATAGAAATGGAAGGAAAACTCCCAAACTCTTTTTTTTCTGAGGCCAGCATCACCTTGATCCCAAAACCAGACAAGGATCCCATCAAAAAAGAGAACTATAGACCAATATCCTTGATGAACACAGAAGCAAAAATTCTCACCAAAATACTAGCTAATAAGATTCAACAGTACATTAAAAGGATTATTCACCACGACCAACTGGGATTTATTCCAGGGCTACAAGGTTGGTTCAACATCTGTAAATCAATCAATGTGATACAACACATCAATAAAAGAAAGAACAAGAACCATATGATACTCTCCATAGATGCTGAAAAAGCATTTGGCAAAGTGCAGTATCCCTTCCTGATTAAAACTCTTCAAAGTGGGGGCGCCTGGGTGGCTCAGTGGATTAAGCCTCTACCTTCGGCTCAGGTCATGATCCCAGGGGCCTGGGATCGAGTCCTGCATTGGGCTCTCTGCTCAGCAGGGAGCCTGCTTCTCCTCATCTCTCTCTCTGTCTGTCTCTCTGCCTATTTGTGATCTCTCTCTCTGTCAAATAAATAAATAAAATCTTTAAAAAAAAAACTCTTCAAAGTGTAGGGATAGAGGGCACATATTATCAATATTATCAAAGCCATCTATGAAAAACCCACTGCAAATATCATTCTCAATGGAGAAAAACTGAATACTTTTCCGCTGAGGTCAGGAACACGGCAGGGATGTCCGGGACCACTGCTATTCAACATTGTACTAGAAGTCCTAGCCTCAGCAATCAGACAACAAAAAGAAATTAAAGGCATCCAAATTTTGCCAAATTGGCAGAAGAGAAGTCAAACTATCCCTGTTTGCAGATGATATGATACTGTATGTGGAAAACTTAAAGGACTCCACTCCAAATCTGCTATAACTTGTATAGAAATTCTGTAAAGTGTCAGGATATAAATCAATGAACAGAAATTTGGTTGCATTTTTTTTTATACCAACAAGACTGAAGAAATAGAAATTAAGGAGTGAATCCCATTTACAATTGCACCCAAACCCTAAGTTACCTAGGAATAAACCTAACAAAGAATCTATACTCAGAAAACTCTAAAGTACTCATGAAAGAAATTGAAGAAGACACAAAGAAATGGAAAAATGTTCCATGCTCCTGTATTGGAAGAACAAATATTGTGAAAATGTCTATGCTACCTAAAGCAATCTACACATTTAATGCAATCCCTATCAAAATCCCATCCATTTTTTTTCAAAGAAATGGGACAAATCATCCTAAAATATATATGGAACCAGAAAATACCTCGAATAGCCAGAGGAATATTGAAAAAGAAAACCAAAGTTGTTGGCATCACAATTCCAGACTTCAAGCTCTATTACAAAGTTGTCATCATCAAGATAGTAGGGAACTGTCCCCAAAACAGACATAGATCAATGGAACAGAATAGAGAGCCCAGAAATACACCCTCAACTCTATGGTCAACTAATCTTCAACAAAGCAGGAAGGAATGTCCTATGGAAAAAAGACAGCCTCTTCAACAAATGGTGTTGGGAAAATTGAACAGCCACATGCAGAAAAAAATGAAATTGGACCATTTCCTTACATCACACATGAAAATAGACTGGAAATGGATGAAGAAGCATAGTGTGAGAAAGGAATCCATCAAAATCCTTGAGGAGAGAACAGGTAGCAACCTCTTTGACCTCAGCAGCAGCAACTTCTTCCTAGGAACATCGCCAAAGGCAAGGGAAGCAAGGGCAAGAATGAACTACTGGGATTTCATCAGATCAAAAAGCTTTTGCACAGCAAAGGAAACAGTTAACAAAGCCAAAAGATGACTGTCAGAAGTTATCTGGGAGAAGATATTTGCAAATGACATACCAGATAAAGGGCCAGTATCTATCCAAAATCTATAAAGAGCTTATCAAACTCAACACCCTAAGAACAAATAATCGAATGAAAAAAAATGGGCAGAGGACATGAACAGACATTTCTGCAAAGAATACATCCAAATGGCCAACAGACACATGAAAAAAATGCTCCACATCACTCGGCATCAGGGAAATACAAATCAAAACCAGAATGAGATACCACCTCACACCTTTCAGAATGGCTAAAATGAACAAGTCAGTCAATGACAGATGCTGGCGAGGATGTGGAGAAAGGGCAACCCTCCTACACTGTACGTGGGAATGCAAGCTGGTGCAACCACTCTGGAAAACAGCGTGGAGGTGCCTCAAAAAGCTGAAAATAGAACTACCCTATGACCCAGTGATTGTAGTACTGGATATATACCCTAAAGATACAAACGGGGCATTCTGAAGGGGCACATGCACCCAAATGTTTATAGCAGCAATGTCCACAATAGTTAAACTATGGAAAGAACCTAAATGTCCTTCAACAGATCAATCAATAAATAAGATGTGGTATATATGTACAATGGGATACTGTGCAGCCATCAAAAGAAATGAAATCCTGCTATTTGTGATGACATGGATGGAACTAGAGGGTATTATGCTTGGCGAAATAAATCAATCTGAGAAAGACAACTATCATATGATCTCCCTGATATGATGAAGTGGAGATGCAACATAGGCGGTTTCGGGCATACGAAAAGAAAAATAAAAGAAGATGGGATTGGGAGGGAGACAAACCATAAAAGACTGAATCTCACAAAACAGACTGAGGGTTGCTGGGGGGAGGTTTGTTGGGAGAGGATGGTGGGGGTATGGGCATTGGGGAGGGCAGGTGCTATGGTGAGTGATGGTGAGTGCTGTGAAATGTGTAAACCTGGTGATTTACAGACCTGTACCCCTAGGGATAAAAACACATTATATGTTTATAAAAAATTTTAAAAAATAATTTAAAAAACCCATTAAAGAAAAAACACATATTGCAAGCCCAGAGCTAATCTCATATTCAATCAAAAAAGTTTGAAAGTTTTCCCCTTAAAGATCAGAAAAAAGACAAGTGTGTCCACTTTTACTACTCTCATTTGACATACTACTGGATGTCCTAGCCAGAGAAACAAGGAACACAAAGAAATAAAAGACTCCAAAAAAAAAAAAAAAAAAGGAAGAAGTAAAATTTTCTTTTCTTGGATAACATGAACTTACATGTAAAAAAATCCTAAAAACTTCACAAAAAATTTTGAATAAACAAATTTAATAAAGCTGCCAAATACAAGATCAATATATAAAAGACAGGAATTTTGTTTTGTTTCGTTTTTTTTTAAATAGTTTTTCATGTCATCCTTGCTCAGTGATCATGCTAATCTTCTCTGCATCATTCCAATTTTAGTATATGTGCTGCCAAAGTAAGCACAAGACAGGAGCATTTTAACACTCTAATGATGAACTATCTGAAAAAATAAAGAGAACAATCTAATTCACAATAGCATCAAAAATAATAAAATACTTAGGAAAAGATTTAACTAAGAAGATGAAAGATCTGTACCCCATAAACTATGACATTGATAAAGAAATTGAAGGAGACATAAATGGAAAGATAGCTCATATTTATGAATGGTAAGAATTAACATTGTTAAAATGTCCATACTACCGAAAACCATCTGTAAATTCAATTCCTATCAAAAATCCAATGTTAGGGGCGCCTGGGTGGCTCAGTGGGTTAATCCGCTGCCTTCGGCTCAGGTCATGATCCCAGGGTCCTGGGATCGAGCCCTGCATCAGGCTCTCAGCTCAGCAGGAAGCTGCTAACTCTTCTCTCTCTGCCTGCCTCTCTGCCTGCTTGTCATCTCTCTCTGTCAAATAAATAAAATAAATAATCTTTTTAAAAAATCCAATATTTTTTTTACAGAAGTAAGTAAAGAATCCTAAAATTTATACGAGACCATAAAAGACAACAAATAATTAAAGCAGTTCTGAGAAAGAATGAAGAAGCGAAATTACACTTCTTGATTTGATACTATACTACAAAGCCCTCATGCTCAAAACAATAAAGTATACTGGCATAAAAACAGACCAATAAAGAAGTAGAACAGAATTGAGAGTCCAGAAATAAATCCTTTCATACAGTCACCTAATATTTGACAGGGGCCAACATATATAATGGATAAAGATAGTCTGTTCAATAAATGATATTTAAAACTGAATAGTCACATAAACCAGCATGAAACTGGAACCTTATATCACTCATAAATCTTAACTTGAAATAGATTAAAGACTTAAATGTGATGCATGAAACTAAATTTCCTAAAGGAAAACATAGGAAAAATTCTCCTTGACATTGGTCTTGCCAATAGTTGTTTGGATACCAGGCCAAAAACACAAGCAAAAGAAGCAAAAATAAATAAATGGTATTACATCAAACTAAAGTTTCTGCATTGCCAAAAAGAAAAAAGGGGAATGAAAACACAATCCACAGAATGGAAGAAAATACTTATAAATCTTATATCTGAAAAGAGGTTAATAACCAACAGATACAAATAGAAAAAAATCTATAATTAAAAAATAGCAAAAGGATCTCAATAGACTTTTTTTTTTCAAAAAAGTTATATAAATGACCAACAGGAGCATTAAAAAGTGCTCAACGTAAAAACTCAGGGCAAACCATTATGTTGTTGTTGTTGTTGTTTAACTCTGAAAAACACAACAAGATATTACTACCTATTAGAATATATACTACCAAAAAATTAAAACTAACAAATTTTGGTAAATATTGGGGAAAATGGGGAACTTATGCACTGTGATAGGGATATAAATTTGTATGGAAAACAGTATGGAGATTATTCATATTATTAAAAGTAAAATTACCATATGATTCAGTAATCCCACCTCTAGGTATATATCTAAAGGAAACGAAGTCACTATTCGAAGACATATCTGCACTCTTATGTTCATTATAAAATTATTAACTCTAAGCAAGAGATGGAAATAACTTCAGTATCCATTAATGGATGAATGCATAAAATAAGTATGGTAAATATATACTGTGGAATACTACTGAACCATGAAAAATTAAGAAATACTGCCATTTACAGCAGCATGTATGGATCTTGAAGGTATTATACTAAGTGAAATATTTCAAAGATTTTATATATATATTTTTAATTTATGTATTATGATATCCCTTACATACAGAATCTGAAGAAAAAGCAAACTAATGGAAACTTAGAGTTGAGTTGACTAGAGGTGAACCTGCGGTGGAATAATGTAGTCACAAGGGTACAAACTTGCAACTATAATAAGAAAAAGTTCTGGGGATCTAATGTACAGCATGATGATCATAGTTAATAATATATACATACATTTTTATTGTGCTTCCCTTTATTATACTTTGCATATATCACATTCTTACAAGTTGAAAGTTTATAGCAATCTTGTATAAAATAGGTCTGCTGCCACCATTTTTCTAACAACATTTGTTCATTTTGTGTCTCTCTGTCACATGTTGGTAATTCTTGCAATATTTCAAGTTTTTTCATTATTATTGTATTTGTTATGGTGATCTGTGATCAGTAATTATGACCCACTGAAAACTCAGAACTAGTTTACTTAAGGTATATACATTGTTTTTCCTTAAAAGCATAATGCTTTTGAACAGTACAGTATAGTGTTTATTTTTTATATGCACTGGGCAACATAATTTTTTATTTGCACTGGGAAACCAAAAAAATAATAATAATTTGACTTAGTTTATTGAGATAGTCACTTTATTGAGGCGGTCTGGAACAAAACCCACAAGACCTCTGAAGTTTATCTCTACTGTACTATATACATAAAAGTTGCTAAGAGAGTAGATCTTAAAATTCCTTACCATACATGCATAAAAAACAGTGGCAACTATATGAGATAGTAGATGTATTAACATTTTTATGTAGATTATATTGCAATACAGATGCATGCCAATTTATCAAATTGTACAAAATTTACACAATGTTAAAAGTTTGCAATGTTATAAGAAATCATTTCTTATATTTACAAATTATAATATGTCGATTATTTTTCAATAAAGCTGGAAAAAAAACTTTTGTAGAATTAATCTATTTTTCAAAAAAGGAAGTAAGGAAATAGAAACTGCAACTAACTCTGAAATAATAGAATATAAAATCCATTTTAGTTATATACACTGTGACAAAAAAACTATTACTTAGTTTACAATGAAGGAGTACTTTGGAAGCATGAACGATGGTCTATAAATAAGGCTGAAAGAGCTCAGTTTTAAGGTTTAAATTTAAAATCTTCTTTTGAAATACTAAACTGACCACCCATTTTTCCAAACATAAATGTCTTAACTGCATGAATTTATTTCATACAACTCTATAATCTAGTTTCATAAGAAAGCAGCATGCAAATTTTGAATAAGACAGACTTGCTTAAGTTTCTTTATGTTCAACAGTAAAGGATACTTCCCTAAAAAGAAGAAAAATCAGCATATTTATTATGATATTATTATTCATAATGAGATTCATATTGAATTAGGGAATATATATCCTCAGAGGGGGTAAAGTAAAATGAAATTTATTTTGGTAAATGTGTCTATGAATAGTCAATACAATGCCTCAATATAAATGAATATTATCATTTTGAACAATTTAATTACTACTATTAGAATTATTATAAGTATAAAAATAGCTATCATTTTAGCATGGAATATGAGACTCTCATGCTCCATGCTTCATTACATCCACACAACAACTCTGCATAATAAGTATTATCATCACCATTTCATGTTTGAAAAAACTGAGGCTAACACATTTAGATAACTGGTTTATGATTACATGGCTAGTAAAGATGCATCACACTAATTTAGGCTTTATGATTTCAGAATTGTACTCTTTCCACTGCACATTCTATTACTCTGTAAATACTTGGCTTGTTTTCATTTAGTTCTTTAATTTTATTCATGTGGTGATGGCTTAAAGCTTCATTGAAAGGAAGCTTAAAAAATTCATTTAACCAAAAGCTCCCAAGAATTAAAAAATGTCATGGATATCATTAGTTAATGGGGGTAACTATATATTTTCCACTCTAGTGAGATAACAATCAGAGTATTTTTCTAAGTTTTAGTCTCTGAGTGTTCCAAAGGACTTTGTTAAAATAGAAATATTTAGACAAAGGTGATCAAAAGTCTGGATCAGGTCACCTTAAGATAAATATTAGGAAACTGAGGAAACAAATGGAGATTTGAACACTGAGCTATTATATAATGAATGGTTTAAAGTATTTAGTAGAGCATAGAAAAGCCCTTTAAAGCCTGGTCTTAGCCTAGCATTGCAGCTTCTGGGATATCTGTCTATCTATCATCTACCTACCTATCTATCTATCTATCTATCTAGATATAAATTTGAAAACTTTTTCAACTTAAAGATTTTGAGAAATAGAACATAATTAGCACCATAGAAGATCTGTTTATGATAACAACCTAGCCCCTCCTCCCACTTTGTTAATATTCTCTCTTATTTAATGTAACATTGTGCAAATATACCACTACTGATCTGCCGTTATGAATGAAATAACTATAATCGTCTGTTTGCATATCCTGGTGAAAATATTCATTTAGTTCCATGTTGTATTTCTAGGAATGGACCAAATTTTTTTTTAATTTTTAAGTTTTCTAAATATTGTCCAACTTACCTCATATGTTTTTATTATGTGCACTGTCATTCCTTCACATTCTTGAAAGACATTTTCACTGTTGCCCAATATGGTAAGTGTGTAATAGTATGTCATTCTAGGTTTCAATTTATTTTTAATTTAATTTAATTTAATTCCAGATTCATAATAAAGATAAACAGTTTTTATATATGAGTGGCCATTTGGATTACCCTTTCTGTAAAGTACATGCTCAAATCTTTTGATATCTTAACATTGTGTCATACTGACTTCTTGAATAGTAGATTTTCTGAATGAACTTTTAGCTGTGTAGGTCTTCTCTATTTTATTTTGAACTTGTTTTCATTTCAAAATCTTTATATTTATTTTCCTAATCTGCTTTTATTTTGCTTTGTCTATTATCTATCTATCTATCTATCTATCTATCTATTTATTTGCAAGCAAGAGAGAGCGAGCAAGTGAGAGCGCAGGGAGGGATAGAAAAAGAAGGGAAAAGAATCTTAAGCAGGCTCCAGGCTCAGCACAGAGCCCAACTCTGGGCTGTATTTCACAACCCTGACATCAGACCTGAGCCAAAATGAAAGAAATAAAATAAAATTAAGGTGTTAAAAAAAAAAAAGGAAAAAGAATTGGAGGTTTAATTAAGTGAGCCACCCAGGCACCCCTGTGGTATCTTAAATTAGCTGTCATATCTTTAAAGTTCTAGAGTATCCATTTAATTCATTTATAAAATCTTTCTCAATATCATTTTTAGTTTCAGTTTTTTTTGTTCAATTTGCTTCCCCTCTCATTTCTTTGAGCAGTGTAATCAAGCCATTTTACAATCTTTATTGATCATTTTCACATCATACTTAATCCCATTTTGTCTATCAAATCTTGTTAATGGTTTTTCTTTGTGTGCTTTGTTACATTTTGCTATGTTCAAGGCATTATATTTGAAACTCTTATTGAGTAGAGATCATTAAGAGCTATAATAATGGTATGGTCCTCCTTGGCAGGATTTTCTCTTATATCTGAGACTCTACAAGACAATCATATTCCAAATTCAGTGATTGACTTTCTCAGTTTACACAGAAGGCAAGGTAGGCTATAGTCTTATTTCTGCTTCTCCTTGTGCTTTGGGGATCTCAACTTAAATTTGGGTTGTACCAAAGTTTTCAAATTTGATTGCTGCTGGATTTTGAATTTTGTTTCTCTAGTATCACGTGTCTATTAAAAACACAGCTCAGTGTGTTTTAGCAGTTTCAAATGCTCTCATGGCTAAAATGGCTTCAGGCATATATCTCTAGACTCTCATTGTGTTTCGTATTTTGGCCCAGTAATCCCTCACTTATTTTTATAATCATTCTGATATTTTTAACTTAAAAGCTATTTTGTCTGGATTTTTAAGTTGTCTTAAGTAGGAGTTTTTAGATCACCATTACTAGAAGCAACAACAAATATACATGAAAATATCTGCAGTAGTTTATCACATCTTTATGGCTTTGAACTTCCATAAGCCGAGGCATCCTTCTCTAATCACTTAGGCAAACTCCAATTGACCCTTTAAAACAACACAAGAATTGCTTCATTTAAGAACATGTTCAGGGATGACTCTTCCCCACTGTTCTTACCAACATTCCCACACACTCTTTGCTACCCGCACCTTGTTTATGAACTTTCATTAGGTATATCAGCGTCACCAGAATTTTGCTCTATTGTATTTTTGTCCTTTAGAGCTTTAATTAAATATTAATTCCATAGAAAGTCTGTCCCTTTTCTTTCAAACCTGGGTTAGTTATTTCTTCTCATTCTTTGTCAGAAGCTACTTTATTAGAGAAACTTACAGCTGTATTGTGACTTTGGAGCCTTTACAGTTTTTTGACTGGAAAAATCACCCATCCCTGAGATTTTTACGCAGCTTCCTAGCTGATATTATTCAGAAATCTGTTCAACACAGACTTTTTCAGGGAGGCCCTTTCGGACCACTCAGTTACAAAATCTCTTCTCAACCACTGCTCTTTTTAAAATGTGCTTATTTAGTTCAAATATGCATCACTATTAAAGAAAAACCAGTACGATTTTTTTCTTTTTAAAGTTGGCTTACCTATTATCTATCTCTCCCATTAAAATGATTCCTCTGGGCTGGGGTTTTGTTGTGCTCATCTTAGGCCAGGAACTCAATAAATTTTCTCTGAATGATTGAATTGTTTGACTCCCTTGCTAGACTCTCAACTTCATGAGGCCAAGGATTGTTCTATTCAGTCCTTCTTTATCCTCAATGTCTGTTATATTGCAGTCACTTACGTGACCAATGGGAAAAATCACAGAAAGAAAGAGTTAAAACTACAGAAAAACCCCGTGGGTTCAATAACACAAAGCTTTCTAAAATTATTTAGCACAAGAATTGAATACTGGCTGCACTTTTGATTTTTTTAAATGCTATTGAATTTAATTTAAATGGAAATACTTGAATGGTAGAATAATAAAAGAAAATTATAAAAGCAACTTGCTCCTTAAAGTAAGAATTATATAGGGCATCTCTTCTAGAAGCAAAATTTTCAAATGTCAAACATCTGAAAGCATAGAAGGAGAAGTAAGAGTGTGAATTGTGTACTTCAATGCTCTTTTCTTTATATTCAGCAAACAGCTTCATTCACACCTTTCCAGTTTTTTCAACTCTTTTGACAAAGCCTTCAGAGGAGTTACTGCTGATGACCACCATCACAGCCTGACAGGAGAAATTTTATAAAGAAAAATAATAGCATGTTTTTCCCAAATTGTTTAGGATATGGTGAAGCTCTGTCAGATTCAAAGGAGTAATGTGCATTTCCATGCTATATATAATAATAATTTATTTTAATAGTGGCTTTGCAATTTTTCAGATATATCCATTTACTGAAACCACTATCAAATAAACAAAAACAAACAAATTAACAGGGGTTCGAGACAGGAATTATCTAATCTAAAAATAGCACATGTTCACAGAATACACACACATATCCCAAGTACTACTATAGGTTTCAAGTAATAGTCAAAACAATAGTAAACATGATTCAGACCCTACCAGTCAAATCATAAATGGGACCTTAACTGTAAATCCTTATCTTTAGATCAAAGCGGGTAATTGGGTGCTGAAGATACATTATAGAACTAATATGTTATAGAACTCCTCTGAAACGAGTCATTTATTCCATCACTTTTCCTGCACAGCTGCTGACCCATGTTTTGGTTCCTGGAAATAGCTGCTACCCTGTCACACTTCTTAAAAGCACATATATTGATAACTCTACTCATTCCTCCATTCCTCTGCGACTGTCACTGTGTTAAAATGTGGAGTCAGCTGACTCACTTGTGGTGGTAATAAAGTAGATGAGTTTGCAAAGTATTTTGTTATTTCTAAAAATGCAAAAACCAAATTACATTGAAATCATAAGGGGTGTTTCAGGGAGAGCTGTAGGATGTGGTTTCTTGTGTAATCCACAGAGATTAGCAACAACACATATTTAAACTCTCCTCTAGGAGCAACCTTAGTGGTAAAACAAGAAGATAAACAGATGTATACACACCCTGGCACAAAATTATCACTTATGTTTGGCTTCCTAGTCTCCTCGTGTTACTTATTTATCTTAACTTCTCTCTGAAATCAGGGAACACAGAATCTCAATCAGTTGACATTTTTCTACTGAATTACCCAATAGTCTGATCATACCCCAAAGACTTTTTAAACTTATATCACTCATAATCCCAAATCTGCTTTGCTTCCTCATCTTAGTACACTGTAATTTGATTTCAAAATGAGGACAGTTGTCAGTAATGCCACATTCATTAATCTATTTTACAATTCCATGTACTTAGAACTATGAAAATATGTTAATTACATCCATTCCAATAAGCCACCCTAAATTTATTCTCATGAAACAAGACCTCAAGAAAGAGAATTCAAAATCATCCATGTATTTGCAATTTATTGCAATAAAGCCTTTATCAATAGACTTCCCTGTGCACATGGTGGTCAGATTGCTGGTGAAAACCAGCCAGATCTATTACAAGCTTTCTCATGGCTTCTAGGTAACCCAAGTGAGCCTTTATTGATACTGGGAAGGGATAAAGCAGGGAAGGGATAAACAGTGATGTAAGAATTGGCTAGACAAAAGTAATGACTCTCATTACAAAGTGAGTATTTTAAAGCAAAAGAGCCTGTTGGGAATATTGTTTTATAAAATAGTGGGTTTTTTTATTAACTTTTTAAAATTCAATTAGTTAACATATAGTGTACCATTAGTTTCAAATGTAGATTTCAGTTATTCATCCTTAGCATATAATAGCTAATGCTCAGTACTTACTGTTATAGCTTCTTGAAAGCAGAATTTTAAGCCCCTGAGCCACCCAGGCGCCCTTGAAAGCAGAATTTTAGATCCTATTTTCTGATTACTTCCATGTAGTACAACACTTTCCTGCTAGCAACCTTCAAAACATACTGTTTGTTAGAGGAATTTCTTTAATAATAAATAAATAGGAATTTATTTAAATTTATAAATATATAAAATAAATAGGAATTTATTTAAATTTATTTAAATATTGCACACTGTTTCATTGTTCATAAATAAGGTGATGATATTATAGCCATTAGTTGGTAGCACTGATATATCACTTTCTTTTTACTTCTCAGTGCATTCTCTTTGCACAAAATAGATATATATTTTAAAAGAATCTGAATCTGTGGCAAACTTTTAAAAAACCCTATACAGTAAAGTTTATCATTTTAAGTAATCTCAATTATCTTCCTCAATTGTGATAGTATATCCTTCTATCTGGGCCAGATATTGTACGAGGGATTTGAAGAGACATACTTTTCTAAATTTCACTTTTCTCATCTGCAAAATGCTGATCATGATCCTACAATAAAATACACTTACAATTCTTTGATGAAAATTTATTTATTTATTTTAAGATTTTATTTATTTATCAGAGAGTGGGCGAGAGAGCAAGCACAGGCAGACAGAATGGCAGGCAGAGGCAGAGGGAGAAGCAGGCTCCTGGCCGAGCAAGGAGCCCGATGCGGGACTCGATCCCAGGACGCTGGGATCATGACCTGAGCCAAAGGCAGCTGCTTAACCAACTGAGCCACCCAGGCGTCCCTTTTGATGAAAATTTAATCTGTATAAACAATATATTTCTTGTAATGCGTGGTTCATGGAAAACATCTTATTTAATTATAAGCAACAACAGTATTAGAAATTAAGTAAACGTGTCTATAATATTTAAAGTTTTAACACATAATTCCAGTGCTTTGCCTTATTTTCTCAAATCCCTTTACCACTTTCACTGACAGAGTCAAATGTACTTTTTCTACTACTAGTAGCCAGCTCTTTGTCTTTTGTCAGAAAGATGCCCTTGTGAATTATTTATAATAGAGATATTAGCAATAATAATAATAATAATAATAATAATAAATAGCAATGAAAATGTTTAAAAAAGTTTTCTTAACTAATTAGGGTTCTTAGACATCAATTAGAGGAACCACCTCTGGAAAGCAAATTAATCTGCAAGACATTCCCAGAATTAACAAGTCAGTCAGATACAGGGTTGTCCACAGACTGAAAGGTGAAGCAAAAGGACTAGGTTTGGAAAATAGGTAAGCACAGTGAAAAAAATGATCGAATTTTTGGGCAAAATAAATTCTTAGGTGTCCTTTCAATGGAGTCCTGGGCATTATGTAGCAGAAACTCTGGAGATTATCTCAGTCCATTGGAGTCACCCCCGTTTATTAGCTTGCTATTGACAAAGTTATTTACAAACTGTAGAGCAAGAGGTTATAATGTAGAAAACTGATGGTAATGCACAAGATTCTTGTTAACAATAATGCAAGTTAGTGATTTTTTCATTAGAAAACATAAATTCTATATCCCAAATTATGGGCCCAGAGCACTTCTGCTGCACAACTCTGCTTATATCCCACATAACCATGTGAACTAGTTTTAATATCTGCTTCTCTTATTAAATTTGAATAAAAATTCTTGACACAAGTATTTTATAATTGTGTGATAATCATGCATTTAATTTCTTGGAGAACAAAAACCTTAGAAGAGAAATGGAAAAAAATTTCAACTCCTTTATTTTAAGATTATATAGACAAATGGTCATCAAATTGGTAAGATATGTAAGACTTGAACAAAATTATCAACTAACTAGATATGCTTGATATTACAGAACACTCCCAAACAACCGCAGACTACATGTATCTTAAGCCATGATTTTCTTTGCAAAGGTCAACATTGATAATGTTCTAGTCATACCTCCGTGTACCAGTCAAGAAGTAGCATATTTCTTGAAAGACACAGCTATCAAAGCTCCATTGAGAAACCATAAAGATGGAGAAGGGATTTGCAAATTATATATCTGATAATGGACATCAACTCTGATTATTAAAAAATGCATAAAAATAAAATACCTTACTAATAACCAAACAGAGTATCCAATTTTACATGTGAAGAAAATTATTGAAGAGACATGGATGGCTTATAAGCACATGACAAATTTCTCAACATTTAGACCTTAAAGAAATACAAATTAAAATCATAATGAGACTGCTTACATATCTATTAGAATTGCTAAAATTATAAAGGCTAATTGTACTTCGTCTGAGCTAGATTGAGAAGCAACAAAAAATCTAAACTGTTGTTGGCATATATCATGATACCACCACTTTGGAAAATAGTTTGAAAATTTTTTTAAATGCAAAATATGTTGCAGTTACACGAATAGCCATTTTACTACTAGGCATTTAACCAAGATAAACAAACCCTATGTTCGTACAAGGACTTATATATGAATTTCATAGCAGCTTTATTTTTAAGAATTGAAAACAGTGGAAATGTTCATCAATGTCCATCAATAGAGCAAAGACAAATTATGATCTATTCATTAAAGAGATTACTATTCAACATCAAAATGAACTATTTACAATTGGAGATTCTCAAAGTAATGGTGCTGAGAAAAGAAAAGCCAGGCAATAAATAATATATACTGTGTGATTCCATGACTATAAAAAATTTAGAAAATACAAATTTATATATAGTCACAGTCAACAAATATATTGGTGTGATTTTAGTGCCTTCTTCTGTGCTCCCATAGCTTCCTTCACTTGGATCTCCAAGCATTTGTTACACCATGTGAAAATATGAAGTCTTTTTCTTTATTCTGTCTTACAAGAAAAAGAATCCTTGAAATTTAATGGACATTTGAACTCTCAGTTATTAGCAGAAATTCTATCACACAGTAAGTTTCCAAATATAAAAGCCAGAGTTTTACAATGACTTCTAAGCTTTTACATGATCTAGCCACTCATTTAACCTCTGTGACCGCTTTCCCTCCTACTCTTCAGTCCCTCACAGTGGCCTCCTTGCTATTCCTCAGATATGCCAGGCACGATCCAACCTTATGGCCTTCAAGATAGCCAATTCCTTTGTCTGGAGTGACCTTATTGCTGATAGTTCTGGGCAAATTCATCACCTTTCCCTACCTTTGTTCAATTCTCAGCTTCATTGTAACTACCCTGATCTTCCTATTAAAATTTTTAACTCCCCATCCCCTGCCTAGCAACCTTGATTTTTCTCACCCTGATCGAATTTTTCTTTTTCCCCATTGTACTCATCATTTTTGAATACACTATGCAATTTTTATTAAGTTTTATAGCTTTTAATTGTCTCACCCTTTAAAATAAAAGTTCTACAAAGCCAAGTATTTCATTTACCAGTGTAGTCTGAAGTAATATCTGCCATATAATAGGTTCAGTAGACAATTGGTAAATTTCAGAAAAAATTAATGTTGAGAGTATACTGAATTTCATATCATTTCAATATTTTTTTCCAAACAATAAACTATGTAAAACATACCTTAAATTTACTTTCAAAATATTTTATAGCATATAATGGACAAAATAAGACAAAATAAGACAAAAACCAACAAAATAAGACAAAAGCTTTAAAGAAACAATCATAGAAATAACCATTTCAAACCTACTTAAAAAATTGCATAATACCACCACACTCCTAGATCATCTCTGAATGCTCTAAAATAACCGTTCAAAGGAAATACGTTTTTAAAAATAACAGATTTTTTTGGCAAATAATTTAATAAAATAAAATGTTTCATTCATCTATGTAGATCATAAAAATGTTTTTAATAAGCATGAAATTATAACTCTGAAGTGTGCTAAAATGAAACCACCTGCTAAGGGTGAGAGAACAAAAAAATAAACATCATTTTTCCAAATAAGAGGAATTTATTACCTTTGAAACAAAGCATGTGGATTTAATCAAACTGGCAAAAAAGGAATATGGAAACACAATCCATAGAAAGTCATATTTTAGATTTCTAAAAGACTTCATAGTAAAGAGTATATATTTTTTGAATGCTACATAATGCTACATAATGACAAGATGACAGGTTGTGACAAATAGCATTTTAAAAAGCTCTACTCATAATGGAACGGAAGGTGTCATTTACCTATAATTTTATATATGTCATCAATTTACTATATCTTGATACAACACATTACCAAACAGATGTTCATCAAAGACTAAATCATTTTTAATGGAACATAATAATTTGAACCTACATCTATTAATCATTTTTTTCGATCTAACATTTATACTCTCGCTAAACATTTTATCAGTTGTCGACAAAATTAAAAAAAATAGGATAAAAAGTCGTGTTTGCAAAAGTAGCTTTTCGTTGAAATTTGCATTTAAATGAAAATATTTGCTGATATTTTCAAAACTTTAAATGTAATTTTATATATATCTGACCTATCAGATGATATAAAATTTTTGGAGAAAATATGACATTTTTTTGATCTCGGTTGAAGGTATTAATAAAGAGCAACTGTTTGTATTATTTGTATTGTGATATCTTAGTTAATAAACATGAATAACTGGTATAAAATATGTTTTTTTAAAAATTTTATTTATTTCCTTGACAGAGATCACAGGAAGGCAAAGAGGCAGTCAGAGAGAGAGGAATGGAAGCAGGCTCCGTGCTGAGAAGAGAGCCCACTGTGGGACTCAATCCCAGGAACCTGGCATCATGACCTGAGCCGAAGGCAGAGATTTTAACCCTCTGAGCAATCCAGGCGCCTTAAAATATGTGTTTTTTTTTTATATATAGAATTATAGTTCTTACCAAAATATGGAACTAGCTGGAACTGAATGCCTCCTTCAAAGTCAGCTCTGGAGAAATTATGCAAGTGTAATATGGAACTATTTCAGATATGAACCAAAAAACAAAGAAATGATGATAAATTCCTTAAAAGACTCAAGTTTCTCTTGACTGGTATGTTTCAAGCTCTATTCCTGGTTTGAGGACAGTTTTTAACAGGCCTGTCACTGTAGAAATCAGCTGGATGTTTAGAGGCTATCAGAACTGTACAAAAACCTTGAAGGGGTAAAGACTTGAAAATTCTTTAGAGAGATTAGCTCCCTAAGGCATTATTCATCCACACATTTTCCTCCAAACAATTAAGGCTGATGGATGAGGGGCACCTGAGGGGCTCTCTCATCACGTGGGGGGTGGGTTAAGCCTCTGCCTTCATCTCAAGTCATGGTCTCTGGGTCCTGGGATCCAGCCCCACATCAGGCTCTGCTCAAAAGGAAGACTGCTTCCCTCCCTGATTGCCTGTCTCTCTGCTTACTTGTAATCTCTCTATCTCTCTCTCTGTGTCCAATAAATAAATAAAATCTTTAAAAAAAGGCTGATGGATGCTAAATTATGAAAACTGCTCCCTCCAAATGATGCTTCTTCATAAGGATTTAAGAATTTAAAATTGTAAGAATTTAAAATTGAAACTTGATCGTAGGATTTATCTTACAGAATAACATCAAGTGATGGCAGTTATTATTAGTTCTCAAGTATTTGTGATTCTGAATTCTTGGCCCCATTAGTAAATTTATTTTTAATAAAGTATTATTTAATATATAATAATATATATAATATACTATATATAACATATATAATATATATAATAAATTCATTCGTTTATTATTTAATTAATTAATTATTTATTATTATGTATTTATTTATTAACTCAAACACAAGAAAATGAATGACTTGATTGAAAAATTGGCAAGGACTGGAACAGATACCTCACTGAAGAAGATATTGAGATGGCAATAATGATATGAAAAGACTCTGTGATGATCCACAGCATGTCTAATTAAGGAATTGTAAATTAAAAGAGCAATGAGGGGCGCCTGGATGGCTCAGTGGGTTAAGCCGCTGTCTTTGGATCAGGTCATGATCTCAGGGTCCTGGGATCGAGTTCCACAATGGGCTCTCAACTCAGCAGGAGCCTGCTTCCCTTTCTCTCTCTCTGACTGCCTCTCTGTCTTCTTGTGATCTCTCTCTGTCAAATAAATAAATAAAATCTTTTTTAAAAAAATAAATAAATAAAACAATGATATATCACTAAACATCTATTAGAATGGCTAAAATCCAAAATATTGACAACATAAAATGCTTTTGACGATGAGGAACAAGAGAAACTCTCATTCATTCTGGTGAGAACACCAAAATGGTGCTACCCCTTTGGAAGACAGTTGGGCAGTTTCTTACAAAACTAAACATATTCTTACCATATGATCCAGCAATCGTGCTCCTTGGTACTCACCCAAAAAGAGCGAAAACTTTGTGTACACAGAATCCTGCATATAAACCTGTTTTTGTAACAGCTTTACCCATAAGTGCCAAGATTTGGAAGTAACCAAGATGTCCTTCAGGAGGAGAATGGATAGATAAACTGTGGTCCATTGAAACAATGGGATATGATTCAGCGATAAAGAGAAATGGCTATCAAGCAATGAAAAGACATGGAACAACCTTAAAATCCGTCATAATAAGTGAAAGAAGTCAATTTGAAAAAGCTTCATGTTGCAAGGTTCCAACAATATGACCTTCTAGAAAAGGCAGAACTATGCAAATGGTATAAAGGTCAGCGGTTTGTAGCAGTTAGGAGAGGAGGAGGATGAACAGGCAGAGCACAGAGGATTTTTAAGCCAGTGAAAATGTTCTGTATGATATGTATGATATTTTAGATATATATCGCTACACAGTTGTCAAAATGCATAAGATACTATCCCAAGAGTGAACTCTATGAGAAAAGGTTTTTTTAAGATTTTATTTATTTATTTGACAGGCATCAAAGCAGGCAGAGAGGCAGGCCGGGAAAGCGGGGGTTGGGGGAAAGCAGGCTCCCTGCCAAGCAGAGAGTCTGTTCTGGGGCTCTATCCCAGGACCGTGAGATTATGACCTGAGCCGAAGGCAGAAGCCTTAACCCACTGAGCCACCCTGGTGCCCCACCAAGAGTGAACTCTAATGTAAACTGTTGGACTTTGGGGTGATAATGATGTGTCAGTGTAGGGTCAGTGAGCGTGAAAAATTATCACCGTGGTACAGGATGTTGATAATGGGGAAGGCTGTGTGTATGTGAGGAAAGGGAATTTTACTTTGATCCCCAAACTACTCTAAAAAATGCAGTCTGTTAAAAAAAAACTTTATAATGCAATATAATACAAAACAAGAATGCATATCAAGAGAGAAATAATGTTTAAAGGGAACGAAGAACTTCAGTAATGTGTACCTAGGGATTTTGATTGCACAGTTGTAGAAGTTCACATTGTCATTAGCAATTGTTTATCTGTGAAGTAGAAGTAACATAAAGAGTGATGAAAACTCAAAAACGCAACACTAAAAAAATGCCATCTATGGGCTCTTAAAAAATGGAACAAAATTTGCTTGGCATATTAAGTGTTGTGGGGAATGAAGGGACAGAATTTAAATTCAGCTTTATAAAACATTGGATAATATGTTTCTACAAAGAAGGCTCCTCTGAGTAACATAGAAATGAACATGGTAGCAGAAAGTGGAAAAAAGGTTACATCTCTTGTGAGCTCACGTTCTCTGAAACCCTGTCACTTAGTGGAGACAGTAACTGTTCGATGAAGAGCAAATGGTAGTCTTTCAGATTCCAGGGATTTTCACTAAGAATCGTGAATGGATTTTTTAAAAAATATATAAAGAATGTCTACAGTGCAAGTACCTGCAAATAACTGACATTTTGGAGAGAATATTTTAATCAGCAGAGAAGGTAAAAATAAAAAAAGTTCCACAATCAGAGTAAACATATGGGATTAAAAATAAAAGATAAAAAAAATTTTTTAAAGGACTTTTTTTTTTTAAAGGACTTTAAACAAAAGTCCTTTTTAAGAGACAGTTGGCTGTTTAAACCAAAAGTACAACTCACTAAGAGAATCACCGCATTATTTATTGGGGTAGAAGGACCTGGAATGTGGAAAGGCCCATTCTGCAGAGGAAAAAAAATAGAATCACTAACAGGCCTCATGCTTTGCACAGCCAGTGGCTAGAATCCCTGCCTCATGAGACCCTGTGCTAGAAGGCCGCTAGAACCATCTCAACTATATTAGTCTTTCTTGGAAGCCAACAAGTATTTGCACAGTTAAGAGCACGGTAACAATAAGTCACGTTAAGTTATAATGATTATAGACATCTTTAAAAGCCTTGTCAAGTTCCTTTTTGAGTAACCCTCACCCCACCCTTAGAGAAATTTATCTGTGGTTCACCTCTTTGAAATACCTCATTGTTGTTCCACATTTACCATAGCTTTTTATTAACAAAGTGTTCAGAAGGGTTCAGAAGGGGCGCCACTGTAAACAATGAGAGTTTTCGCTGCCAAGACAGTTTTGTTGCAGAAACAGCTGAAAGCACTCAGGTAAGACAGAGCCAAGGGCTGGAGGGATTTTTAAAATTACAGAAACCGAACCAAAGCAAACCAAAACAAAAATTAAAACCAATGGCCAAGATTTCAAAATTGCTACTAAAGGTATGACATTCTTCTAAGACATGCGAGTGACTTGATCAATATATTTATATATTTATATTTGAAGAAGGAACTATTTGATGCAGCAAATCCACGTTGATTAAAAATTACCAGATATGGGGTCTCCTGTGTGGCTCAGTGGTTTAGACCTCTGCCTTCAACTCAGGTCATGATTTCAGGGTCCTGGGATGGAGCCCCCCATCGGGCTCTCTGCTCAGCGGGGAGCCTGCGCCCACCCCCCTCTCTCTGATGCCTCTCTACCTACTTGTGATCTGTCAAATGGGTAAATAAGATCTTTAAAAAAAGAATTACTAGGTGTGAAATATTCGAGGGTATGGGAAGGAAAATGATTTCACCTGATCTGACTAGGAAGTGGTTGAAGCCTGAATTAAAGTGCTATAAAAAGAGTAAAGACCTGGGAAATATATGGGGAAAAAATCCCTAGAAAAACAACAATAATAACAGGCTGCTCTTTATTGATCCAGATCCTGCGGTAGGCAAAGAAGAGCTGGCTTTAGCCAGAGGATGATCTCCGTTTGTCTTCATGATCTGGCATTTCCTGCAAGCCAGGCATGGGACTCTGCACTAGAGCTGCAAATGCTGGGGGGCCCTCACTGTCCCTTTTCTCTTCTCAGCGGGACACGGGCATGTCCATGGTGCAGTGTGACAGGTTTTACCACAGGGAGATAAAAGACTGCCAAGGGTAGGTTGGAGCTGGGAAAATCCACTTAGGAACAGATTTTCAGGGGAGGTAATAGACAAGAGCAAAGCGAAGAATGAGGATGAGTGTGTCAAGTTTCAAAGTGCCAGGAGGCAGCACAGTGCATTCGGGAAACTACAGCAAGCTCATGACAACGGACAGCTGATCTGGCAGCATCACCTGGGGATGGAGGCTGAGCCCCGGGGTTAACACACTGGGGGTGAGATGGTTTGTATACTATGCCGAGGAGGTGAGGTACTACACAGTGGGGGCACAGGGAGCTACCGGAGGATTTCAAATATCAGAATCGTAACCATAATAGAGTATTTAATTGCATCCTAGCTTTCATCAAGGGTAAGATGCACTATAGTTTATGTTCAACTAAGAAAGAGAAATGCTTTCAGTTAAACTAGGATATGTCATCAAGAGCAAGGTGAGTGCCACCTTAAGAGATATTAGAATGGGGGTGAGGACAAATCTTAGACAAGTAAATTGTGGTACTAGAAAAATAAGAGAGTTCGAACACTTGGATCAACAAAAAAAAGTGATTATTGCTTACCATGTGCCCCAAACTATATTAACTCTTAGAACAAGAGACGTTCTCATCTTGATGCCCCGGAGCGGTTTGACCCAAGGTACAGAGGGCAGTAGCCAACGACCAGCAGGCCCCAAGAGCCATGTGCAGACTCTAAGAGCAACTGCCTTTGAGAGAGGAAACGGTTGAGAGTGGGCTTTCTGAGGTAGAGAATTATTAGCTGGGAACGTAGGAAAATTGACACAGAATCGGAATTGATGCCCCACATGACAGAGTTGGTGAAACTTCCCTTCTCAGAGATCTTGAGGCTCCTCAGAAATGTATTTTTCATTTTGGACGGAACATTCAGGATAAATATGATCTGTTCGAGTTCCTGGTTCTCTCATCAGACTGTTTCTTAGGCTTCACTGGCACAAGAAAATGGGTTTTGATAGTCCAGGGTAAATCCTGACAAAGGCAAAGCACGGTATCTATGAAAAACTAACCAGTCAGAAGAGAACAACAGATAAAAGGCCAGGCCGACCTGACCCTGCAGGATAGGTAAGGTTGGTCCGGCAACAGGGGTAGAGGGGAAGTGCCCATCTCCTGCTAGAAGAGCTAGAGAAGACCCCTTCCGGAGAGACCACCAGGAGAGGAGAGCAGTAGGGTGCTGATGATGAAGAATATTTTAATCAGCAGAGAAGGTCAAAATGACAAAGTTCCAGGATCAGAGTAAACATATGGGATTAAAAAAGAAAAATTAAAAAAAAAAAGATTTTTTTGAAAGGACTTTTTTTTTTAAGGACTTTAAACAAAATTCCTTTTAAGAGACAGTTAGCTGTTAAAACCAAAACTACAACTCACTGACAGTATCGGCGCATTATTTATTGGGGTAGAAAGGACCTGGAATGTAGGAAGACCCATTCTGCAGAGGAAAAATTAGAATCACTAACAGGCCTCATGCCTTGCACAGCCAGTCGCTAGAATCCCTGCCTCATGAGACCCTGTGCTAGAAGGCCGCTAGAACCATCTCAACTATGTTAGTCTTTCTTGGAAGCCAACAAGTGTTCGCCCTGTTCAGAGCACGATAACAATCAGTCACGTTATGTTATAATGATTGTCGATATCTTTAAAAGCCTTGTCAAGTTCCATTTGAGTAACCCTCACCCCACTCTTAGAGAAATTTATCTGTGGTTCACCTCTTTGAAATACCTCATTGTTGTTCCACATTTACCATAGCCAAAAAAAAAAAAAAAAAGTTTTTATTAACAAAGTGTTCAGAAGGGGACTCCACTGTAAACAATGAGAGTTTTTGCTGCCAGGACACTTTTGTTGCAGAAACAGCTGAAAGCACTCAGGTCAGACAGAGCCAAGGGCTGGAGGGATTTTTAAAATTACAAATATCGACCAAATCAAACCAAAACAAAAATCAAAACCAATGGCCATGATTTCAAAATTGCTACTAAAGGTATGACATTCTCCTAAGACATGCGAGTGACTTGATCAATATATTTATATATTTATATTTGAAGAAGGAACTATTTGATGCAGCAAATCCACGTTGATTAAAAATTACCAGATATGGGGGCTCCTGGGTGGCTCAGTGGTTTAGGCCTCTGCCTTCGGTTCAGGTCATGATTTCAGGGTCCTTGGATGGAGCCCCACATCGGGCTCTCTGCTCAGCGGGGAGCCTGCTACCCCCCCCCTTCTGATGCCTCATTACCTACATGTGATCTGTCAATAGGGTAAATAAGATCTTTAAAAAAAAGAATTACTAGGTGTGAAATACATTGAGGCTATGGGAAGGAAAATGATTTCACCTGATCTGACTAGGAAGTGGTTGAAGCCTGAATTAAAGTGCTATAAAAAGAGTAAAGACCTGGGAAAATATATGGGGGAAAAAAATCCCTAGAAAAACAGCAGCAATAATAACTGGCTGCTCTTTATTGATCCAGATCCTGCGGTAGGCAAAGAAGAGCTGGCTTTAGCCAGAGGATGATCTCCGTTTGTCTTCATGATCTGGCATTTCCTGCAAGCCAGGCATGGGGCTCTGCACTAGAGCTGCAAATGCTAGGGGGCCCTCACTGTCCCTTTTCTCTTCTCAGTGGGACAACGGACATGTCCATGGTACAGTGTGACAGGTTTTACCACAGGGAGATAAAAGACTGCCAAGGGTAGGTTGGAGCTGGGAAAATCCACTTAGGAACAGATTTTCAGGGGAGGTAATAGACAAGAGCAAAGCGAAGAATGAGGATGAGTGTGTCAAGTTTCAAAGTGCCAGGAGGCAGCACAGTGCATTCGGGAAATTACAGCAATTCATGACAACGGACAGCTGATCTGGCAGCATCACCTGGGGATGGAGGCTGAGCCCCGGGGTTAACACTGGGGGTGAGATGGTTTGTATACTATGCCGAGGAGGTGAGGTACTACACTGTGGGGGCACAGGGAGCTACCGGAGGATTTCAAATATCAGAATCGTAACCATAATAGAGTATTTAATTGCATCCTAGCTTTCATCAAGGGTAAGATGCACTATAGTTTATGTTCGACTAAGAAAGAGAAATGCTGTCAGTTAAAGTAGGGTATGTCATCAAGTGCAAGGTGAGTGCCACCTTAAGAGATATAGAATAGGTGTGGGAAGGACAAATCTTAGAACAAGTAAACTGTGGTACTAGAATAATTAAGAAAGGTCGAACACTTGGATCAACTATAAAAGTGATTATTGCTTACCATGTGCCCCAAACTATATTAAGTCTTAGAACAAGAGACGTTCTCATCTTGATGCCCCACAGCTGTTAGACCCAAGGTACAGAGGGCAGTAGCCAACGACCAGCAGGCCCCATGTGCAGACTCTAAGAGCAACTGCTTTTGAGAGAGGAAACGGTTGAGATTGGGCTTTCTGAGGTAGAGAACTATTAGCTGGGAAAGTAGGAAAATTGACACAGAATCGGAATTGATGCCCCTACATGACAGAGTTTGTGGAACTTCCCTTCTCAGAGATCTTGAGGCTCCTCAGAAATGTATTTTTCATTTTGGACGGAACATTCAGGATAAATATGATCTGTTCGAGTTCCTGGTTCTCACATCAAGACTGTTTCTTAGGCTTCACTGGCACAAGAAAAGGGTTTTGATAGTCCAGGGTAAATCCTGACAAAAGAAAGCACGGTATCTATGAAATCTAACCAGTCAGAAGAGAACAACAGATAAAAGGCCAGGCCGACCTGACCCTGCAGGATAGGTAAGGTTGGTCCGGCAACAGGGGTAGAGGGGAAGTGCCCATCTCCTGCTAGAAGAGCTAGAGAAGACCCCTTCCGGAGAGACCACCAGGAGAGGAGAGCAGTAGGTGCTGATGATGAAGAATATTTTAATCAACAGAGAAGGTCAAAATGACAAAGTTCCAGGAACAGAGTAAAGATATGGGATTAAAAAATAAAATATATAAAAAAAGATTTTTTTGAAAGAACTTTTTTTTAACGGAATTTAAACAAAATTCCTTTTAAGAGACAGTTGGCTGTTTAAACCAAAAGTACAACTCACTGAGACAATCGCTGCATTATTTATTGGGTTAGAAAGGACCTGGAATGTAGAAAGACCCATTCTGCAGAGGAAAAAATAGAATCACTAACAGGCCTCATGCCTTGCACAGCCAGTGGCTAGAATTCTGCCTCATGAGACCCTGTGCTAGAAGGCCGCTAGAACCATCTCAACTATGTTAGTCTTTCTTGGAAGCCAACAAGTGTTTTCCCAGTTAAGAGCAGGGTAACAATCAGTCACGTTATGTTATAATGATTGTCGATATCTTTAAAAGCCTTGTCAAGTTCCTTTTTGAGTAACCCTCACCCCACCCTTAGAGAAATTTATCTGTGGTTCACCTCTTTGAAATACCTCATTGTTGTTCCACATTTAAGACACAATGAAAAAAAATTGACAATGAGTTCCAGATTTTAAAAGTCACTTGCCATTCAATCCAAATTGTGAGTTTGATCAGTTACCGAGCACTTTATAATGCACACCCGGTAATTTTACGGAGAATATTTTTTTCTTACCAATTCTTGATTATTCTGTCTTGCAATGCAGAGAAAGCTAACTAATTTAAAATAAACTTCCATTAATTTTGATTGTTATAAACTTAAAATTGATTAATTTCCATATACAGAGTTTAAAATGTTCACAATTTACATTAAATATATATTCTGTGTATACCATGGAAAAATTATACTGAAAATTGAAATTAAAATGATGTTGTATATAGCTGCAAGAAGCCACCTTTCCCATTTCATCTTACTATATAAGTTGTGTAAGGTAATTTATAAAATCCCTACTGCATAACAAATCTATTTTTGTTCGAATGGGTAGTATTGTTTGTTCTTATTTCTAAATAAAAGTTGGTCTATGAGTGCATCTGCAACTTATTTTTCCTAAGTGGCTTCATGGTCTTGAACTGTGACAGCTCAGAACATTAAACATCAAAATAATATAATTTGACATAATTAGACATCAAGGAAATGCAAATAAAATGACACTGAGATATCACTACGCACTTATCATAATGGCTAAAATAAAATATAATGACAAGACCAAAAGAAAAAAATATACCATTTGATGATACACAATGGCAAGTTGTACCATAACTTAACCATCTAAGACTAGTGTAGTGTTAAATTTGTTTTTCTAAGCAATGTTTTGGGTCACTTACCACTTTTCAATGATTTAATGTGCTATCATTTTACTTAAAACTGTGAAATTTGGTCAGATTTAAATTTCAATTTATGTTAAAACATTCTGTAAACTGTGTTAAACTTTGACATTTGTTCCCTCTGTTCAGTGAATAACACTATATCATATTTTGAAAAATACACTAATTTTCATTTTGAAAAATGTCCCTTTTTCCTCTTATGGTAATTATTAATATGAAATAATAGTAGAATTTGATATGATTCCTTATGACCATAAATACTTTATTGTATATTATCAAATTTAATAATGAATATAATGTACTTCTTTGGACAATTTTTAAAGACCAGTCTACTCTTAAAAAAAAAAAATGGAGACGCACTTCTTCAGTTCACACAAATTTCATTTTATTATGTATAACCTCAGATAAAATTCAACAAATCATAATTAATTAAAATTATGTCTACTTAAAAATCTCATAGAAGAGTAAAACCATCAAAAATAAAAATAAACACACACAACACACACAGATCACCCATGTATTGGCAAATCACAATTGCTGTAACAATACATTAGACAATCCACAGTTAAGGGCTATCAAAATTTCATCAGTGACAAAAAGATTTGTATCCAAGTGGACTGATTTTCCAGAATCCAAGAAAAAGTCTCCTAGGGTTTATTTAAAGATAAATATTTGAACAAATACTTCTTAAATTTAGGAAATTCAGAACATACGATTAAAGAATATTTGCAGTGCAGACTATATCCAATCCTTCCTTTAAAATGTACCTTTGAGTACATAATTCTGTTTTCTCTCTATCTAAATTGAGCTGTCCTCCAAGGAATTTTTCTAAAATGTGTGTCTCTGTGTGATAAATGTTCTAAGACCTAACACGCTTCATTGTATTTTTACTGTGCTCTCAAATTTAATCAATAATTTGGCTTGATGTATAATATCTAGTTTCAAATATCTTTTCCATCTATACAAACACCCAGCTGTCTCCTTTATATGCTATTACTATTGAGAATTCTGCTGTCAGTATTATTCTTGTATATTTTAGGTGATCTGTTCTTCTCTTGGGCATCATTTATGCTCTCTCTCTGTTTTTGACATTCTTAAAACTCACCATAATATATATGAGTGTTTATTTTAAAGATTTTATTTATTTATTTGACAGAAAGAAATCACAAGTAGTTGGAGAGGCAGGCAGAGAGAGAGAGAGGAGGAAGCAGGCTCCCCGCCGAGCAGAGAGCCCCATGTGGGACTGGATCCCAGGACCCTGAGATCATGACCTGAGCTGAAGGCAGTGGCTTAACCCACTGAGCCACCCAGGCGCCCTATATGAGTAGTTTTTTGTGTGTGTGGCTTTTGTTTTGTTTTGTTTCTGATTTCTCATGTTTGACATCATTTTAAGTCTGGTATCTTTTATCTTTCTTTAATTCTCCAAAATTTATCTCAGTACTTATTTAAATATTTTCTTTATTTTTTTTCTCTTCTGCTGCATTTGGGCAGAAGTCATTAATTTGTTTGTTTGTTTGTTTGTTTTTCCCAACTCACTTATTCATTTTACAGCTATATTCATCTTAGTCTCCATTTATTGTATTCTTTATTTCAACAATTTTCACTTAATTTATATTCACAGTATAGTATCTTCTTTTCTTTGTATATGTATATCATTATTTTATCATATACATTTAAGCTATTTTTTAAAATATTTTATTTATATATTTGACAGTGAGAAATCACAAGTAGGCAGAGAGGCGGGCAGAGAGAGAGGAAGGGAAGCAGGCTACCTGCTGAGCAGAAAGCCTGATGTGGGGCTTTATCCCAGGACCCTGAGATCATGACTTGAACCGAAGGCAGCGGCTTAACCCACTGAGCCACCCAGGTGCCACTTTTAAGCTATTTTTTAAAAGTACAGTCATTCTTTTTTTTTTAATTTTATTTATTTATTTATATATTTGACAGAGAGAGATCACAAGTAGATGGAGGTCAGGCAGAGAGAGAGAGAGAGAAGCAGACTCCCTGCTGAACAAAGAGCCTGATGCAGGATTTGATCCCAGGACCCTGAGATCATGACCTGAGCTGAAGGCAGTGGCTTAATCCACTGAGCCACCTAGGCGCCCCTAAGCTATTTTTTAAATTCCTGTTCCAATAACACTTGCATTGCCATATAAAGTTAACCACATCATCTTTTTTAGGTAAGTAATTGTACTTTTTATGTGCATAGTTATTTTGGTCCATGAGTTCAGCTCCTCTTAGGATCATCAAATCTCTGTAACGTCTGGGTATGCTAAGATTTTCTAAGCAACAATAAAATACATTGAAACCTGGTAGCTTAATTATAATAATGTTTTCTTTCTCAATCATTCACAATAGCATTACATTCTGAGTAGCTTCCTTCTATTGTGCAGCTATAGTGCTTGGAAAAACTTGAATTGTGATATCACTGTGATAATGTGAATTAGTCAGGGTTTTTCAGAGAATCGGGAAGAGAAAAAAAAAAAAAGGAAGATATTCTCCAGGGCCAACTCTAGAAGTGACTATTAAAACATCTGTCCAAATTCAATTGAACAAAACTCAGAAATGCCATCTCCAGTGAAATACAAAGAAGATTATATATAGTTCTGGGCACACACATCTCATTTGACCCAATGATGTAGATCAATGAAAGACTGAAGGCCAATCACCACTCCATGGGAGAATTTAAAAATAAATTTACTAATGAGGCCAAGAATTCAGAATCACAAATACTTCAGATCTAATAATAACTGCCTTCCCTTGATGTTATTCTGTAACATAAATCCTATGATCAAGTTTCAAATTTAAATTCTTACTTTTAAATTCTTAAATCCTTATGAAGAAGCATCATTTGGAGGGAGCAGTTTTCATAATTTAGCATCCATGAGCCTTTTTTTAAAGATTTTATTTATTTATTGGACAGAGAGAGAGAGAGAGAGATTACAAGTAAGCAGAGAGGCAGGCAATCAGGGAGGGAAGCAGGCTTCCTTTTGAGCAGAGCCTGATGTGGGGCTGGATCCCAGGACCCAGAGACCATGACTTGAGATGAAGGCAGAGGCTTAACCCACCCCCTACGTGATGAGAGAGCCCGCAGGTGCCCCTCATCCATCAGCCTTAATTGTTTAGAGGAAAATGTGTGGATGAATAATGCCTTAGGGAGCTAATCTCTCTAAAGAATTTTCAAGTCTTTACCCCTTCAAGGTTTTTGTACAGTTCTGATAGCCTCTAAACATCCAGCTGATTTCTACAGTGACAGGCCTGTTAAAAACTGTCCTCAAACCAGGAATAGAGCTTGAAACATACCAGTCAAGAGAAACTTTGAGTCTTTTAAGGAATTTATCATCATTTCTTTGTTTTTGGTTCATATCTGAAATAGTTCTATATTACACTTGCATAATTTCTCCAGAGCTGACTTTGAAGGAGGCATTCAGTTGCAGCAAGTTCCATATTTTGGCAAGAACTATAATTCTATATAAAAAAAGAACATATTTTAGAGTGCCTGGGTGGCTCAGTGGGTTGAAATCTCTACCTTCGTCTCAGGTAATGATTCCTGGTTCCTGGGATTCAGTTCCACAGTGGGCTCTCTTCTCAGCAGGGAGCCTGCTTCCATTCCTCTCTCTCTGCCTGCCTCTCTGCCTTCCAGTGATCTCTGTCAAGGAAATAAAGAAATTTTTTTAAAAAACATATTTTATACCAGTTATTCATGTTTATTAACTAAGATACCACAATACAAATAATACAAACAGTTGCTCTTTATTAATACCTTCAATCAAGATCAAAAAAATATGTCATATTTTCTCCAAAAATTTTATATCATCTGATAGGTCAGATATATATAAAATTACATTTAAAGTTTTAAAAATATCAGCAAATATTTTCATTTAAATGCAAATTTCAAAGAAAATCTACTTTTCCAAACACGACTTTTTATCCTATTTTTTTTTAATTTTGTCGACAACTGATAAAATGTTTAGCGAGACTATAAATGTTAGATAGACAAAATGATTAATAGATGTAGGTTCAAAATATTATGTTCCATTAAAAATGATTTAGTCTTTGATGAACATCTGTTTGGTAATATGTAGTATCCAGATACAGTAAATTAATGACATATATAAAATTATAGGTAAATGACACCTTCCGTTCCATTATGAGTAGAGCTTTTATTTTATTTTTTTTTAAAGATTTTATTTATTTACTTGTCAGAGATAGAGGGAGAGAGATCGAGTGAGCACAGGCAGACAGAGAGGCAGGCAGAGGCAGAGAGGGAGAAGCAGGCTCCCTGCTGAGCAAGGAGCCCGATGTGGGACTGATCCCAGGGTGCTGGGATCATGACATGAGCCGAAGGCAGCTGCCCAACCAATGGGCCACCCAGGCGTCCCATGAGTAGAGCTTTTAAAATGCTATTTGTCACAACCTGTCATCTTGTCATTATGTAGCATTATGTAGCATTTAAAAAATGTATACTCTTCACTTTGAAGTCTTTTAGAAATCTAAAATATGACATTCTATGGATTGTGTTTCCATATTCCTTTTTTGCCAGTTTGAATAAATCCACATGCTTTGATTCAAAGGTAATAAATTCCTCTTATTTGGAAAAATGATGTTTATTTTTGTTATCTCACCCTTAGCAGGTGGTTTCATGTTAGCACACTTCAGAGTTATAATTTCATGCTTATTAAAAACATTTTTATGATCTACATAGATGAATGAAACATTTATTTTATTAAATTATTTGCCAAAAAATCTGTTATTTTTAAAAATGTATTTCCTTTGAAGGGTTATTTTTGAGCATTCAGAGAGGATCTAGGAGTGTGGTATTATGCAATTTTTAAGTAGGTATGAAATGGTTATTTATATGATTGTTTCTTTAAGGCTTTTGTATATTGTCCATTATATGCTATAAAATATTTTGAAAGTAAATTTAAGGTATGTTTTACATAGTTTATTGTTTGGAAAAAAATATTGAAATGACTTATGAAATTCAGTATACTCTCAACATTAATTTTTTCTGAAATTTACCAATTGTCTACTGAACCTATTATATGGCAGATATTACTTCAGACTACACTGGTAAATGAAATACTTGGCTTTGTAGAACTTTTATTTTAAAGGGTGAGACAATTAAAAGCTATAAACCTTAATAAAAATTGCATAGTGTATTCAAAAATGATGAGTACAATGGGGAAAAAGAAAAATTCGATCAGGGTGAGCAAAATCAAGGTTGCTAGGCAGAGGAAGGGGAGTTAAGAATTTTAATAGGAAGATCAGGGTAGTTACAATGAACCTGACAACTGAACAAAGGTATGGAAAGGTGATGAATTTGCCCAGAACTATCAGCAATAAGGTCACTCCAGACAAAGGAATTGGCTACCTTGAAGGCCATAAGGTGGATCATGCCTGGCATATCTGAGGAATAGCAAGGAGACCACTATGAGTGGCTGAAGAGTAGCAGGGAAAGAGGTCACAGAGGTTAAATGAGTGGCTAGATCATGTAAAAGCTTAGAAGTCATTGTAAAACTCTGGCTTTTATATTTGGAAATTTACTGTGTGATAGAATTTCTGCTAATAACTGAGAGCTCAAATGTCCATAAAATTTCAAGGATTCTTTTTCTTGTAAGACAGAATAAAGAAAAAGAGTTCATATTTTCACATGGTGTAACAAATGCTCGGAGATCCAAGTGTAGGAAGCCATGGGAGCACAGAAGAAGGCACTAAAATCACACCAATATATTTGATGACTGTGACTATATATAAATTTGTATTTTCTAGATTTTTTTTATAGTCATGGAATCACACAGTATATTCGATTCATTGCCTGGCTTTTCTTTTCTCAGCATCATTACTTTGAGAATAGTAATCTGTTTAATGAATAGATCATAATTTGTCTTTGCTCTATTGATGGACATTGATGAACATTTCCACTGTTTTCAATTCTTAAAAATAAAGCTGCTATGAAATTCATATACAAGTCCTAGTATGAACAAAGGGTTTGTTTCTCTTGGTTAAATGCCTAGAAGTAAAATGGCTATTCGTGTAACTGCAACATATTTTGCATTTAAAAAAATTTTCAAAATAATTTCCAAAGTGGTGGTATCATGATATATGCCAACAACAGTTTAGATTTTTTGTTGCTTCTCAATCTAGCTGAGACGAAGTACAATTAGCCTTTATAATTTTAGCCATTCTAATAGATATGTAAGCATGTCTCATGATATTAAATTGTATTTCTTTAATGTCTAAATGTTGAGAAATTTGTCATGTGCTTATAAGCCATCCATATCCTTTTGGTGACATGTCTCTTCAATAATTTTCTTCACATGTAAAATTGGATACTCTGTTTGGTTATTAGTAAGGTTTTTTATTTTTATTCATTTTTTAATAATCAGAGTAGATGTCCATTATCAGATATATAATTTGCAAATCCCTTCTCCATCTTTACGGTTTCTCAATGGAGCTTTGATAGCTGTGTCTTTCAAGAAATATGCTACTTCTTGACTGGTACACGGAGGTATGACTCGAACATTATCAATGTTGACCTTTGCAAAGAAAATCATGGCTTAAGATATATGTAGTCTGCGGCTGTTGGGAGTGTTCTGTAATATCAAGCAATCTAGTTAGTTGATAATTTTGTTCAAGTCTTACATATCTTACCAATTTGATGATCATTTGTCCATATAATCTTAAAATAAAGATGTTGAAACTTTTTTCCATTTCTCTTCTAAGGTAGAAGTTATGATTTTTGTTCTTAGTTTTTCCCTATGTATCCCCAAATCTGTGATTAAGTATTAAAAGTCAAGCATTATTATACTCCCTGATGAATTCATCCTTTTACTCTTCTGTAATTTTGACTTGATCTTTATGTCTGATAATGAAATTTGCTTTAAAATCACTTTTCATTATCTTGATATAACCACCAAAGTTATAGTGTGATTAGTGTTAATATAGCATAGTATTTCTTTTACTTTATAAAGCACTTCTATATTTAATCCTGGAAAAAAAAAAGCAGCTTTTTAGCTCTGGAAGCATCTTTCTAAATTATCTTTTCTTTTTTTTTTAATGAATCAGTAGCAATTTTTGTTAAGGGACCTAAACTGAAAGTAGGTTTAGAACTTTATTTATTTATTTATTTATTTAATAAAAGATTTTATTTTGTTTATTGACAGCGAGAGACATAGAGAGAGAGAGAGAGAGGAAGCGCACAAGCGGGGGTAATCACGTGCAAAGGGAGAGGAAGAAGCAAGCTCCTTGGGGTGCAAGTAGTCCCATGCAGGGCTGGATCCCTGTACACTGGAATCATGACCTCCCCCAAAGGCAAACATCTGCTTAAACAACTGAGTCATCCAGTCACCCCTAGAAAATTTAAAAAAAAAAAAAAAGACCTTATTAAAACATTTTGTTTCTTTCTCTTTTTTTTTTAAATATTTTATTTATTTGACAGACAGAGAGACAGGAAGAAGAACTATAAGCAGGGCAGAGGGAAAAGGAGAAGCAGGTTTCCCACTGAGCAGAGAGCCTGATGTGGGGCTCCATCCCAGGACCCTGGGATCATGACCTGAAAAAGAAGGGACACTTATGGAGGAAGCCACCCAGACACCACTTTTCTTTCTTTTTAATATATGGCAACTGATGCTTCCCAGCCATGAGGAGCATATTACCCATTGATTAAATCTTTGATAACAACCTATTTAAAGAGGTGTGTAAATATATACTTACTCAGATTTATACACTTTGTGTTTTCTTCATAGTTTGGGGCTGGACCCCATGGTCACAACACTGCTTCCAGTCTTTGCCTTCCCATCTTTTGATACGAGCTATTTGGTCAGCAAAGCAAATTAGTATCAAAATTAATAAGCCCTTGGCACCATATCTCTGGAGCAGGGGTTGCTCTTAGCCAAGGCCCAGAGCAGTTGACGTCCCCTTGCTAGTGCTATAGCCCGAAGGACTAGGTCCCTGCCACCAGAACTCAGTCTTACATGTTATGCTAAGCAGACAAAACCAAAACAGGAAAGCTCCGACAGCTTTCACTGGCATCCCTCATCTCCCACTCCCTCAACATCCAGGCAGTACCAGATGCCAGGGAGGGGTCTTGGTCCAACATATGGGAGGGAAGGAAGTAGCCACGAGCAAGTACCTGCCTCTCTGTGCCTTTCTTTCATGAGCAGGTTGTAAGGAGGAGGAAGAGGAAGGGGAAGACAGGTGAACTTCAAGGGATGAAGGCCTCAGGTAGGCAGCTGGCTCCTGCCAGTAGGAAAGGGACAAAGGAGAAGGCAGTGAGTCTTGCAGGGATGGTGTGGGGTAAGGGTTACAGCTTATGACAGAATCTGGACAGGAGTAATAGAGATACTAGTCATTTGAGTCACCATTGGCAAGCTGGGCTGGGTGTCAGGGCAGATAGGCCTCCCTGGGCAACGGCACATGAGAGAAGGTGGAATTCTTCTCTGAGGAGCAGGTGGAGCTTTGGGTGTTGGGAAAGCATAGACAGTATTGTTCCAGGGCCAAGGACAGGTCCGGGTTCTCCTGGTTGGAGGTCAAGGCCACAGTATGATCCAGGTCTTCTACCAGCAGCTTGAAGGTACCACATGCCAGCCACCCCTCATTATTGTGTATAACTCTCTGGTGCACTTATTGGCTTATCCATCAAATGACTCTCCTTCAGCAGCTTGAAAACCACCTCCACAGGCACTCCAGGATATGGGAGGCTTCCAGAGTGAAGATTTTGCACAGGATCACCCCAAAAGACCAGAAGTCACTCTGGTGGATGTAGATCTGGACAAACATGGCCTTAGGGACCATCCACTTCACAGGCAGTCCACTGTTGGTTGTCTTTTTTATAGTAACTGATGTGGTGATATCTCTGGCAAGGCTGAAGTCTGAGATCTTCATCATGTTGTCCTTTGTCACCAGCACTTCCCTGGTGGCCAGGTCTTGGTGTATGCACTTCTTGGAGGCAAGGTACTCCATGCCTCAGGCTACCTGATAGGCACAGGATACCAGGTCCTTGGAGGAGAGTTGCTCTGCTGCATTGTGGCTGATATTGTAACAGTACTCCAGGTCAGGAGGCCTCTGGGCCTGCAGGTACTCTTGTATGTTGTCTTTGGAGGCATATTCCGTGAGAGTGTACAAAGGACCGTCCTGTGTGCAGGACCCAGCAGGTTGATGGTGTCCTTGTGCTGTCCAATCATCTTCATCATCTCCGTTTCTGAGATTAGGTTTGACAGGTCTTTCTCTGTTGCATCTGACTTCAACATCTTCACAGACACTTTAGTCAAATGGTTGGATTTGTCTTTGTCCAGCCAATGGCCTCCTCCAAACCACCTGCCCAAAGTAGGCCTGTCTTAGGGGTCTGCCTAAATTGCCTACAACCAGCCTGTCTCAAGGCAGTTATGAACTCTAGATTATCCTCAAAAACATTAAACCACAAGCTAAAAATTCTCTTCACTACGTCTCTGTCGCATGTCTAATTTTGTCATCTTTCATCATTTATCTTTTTCCTAATTCTTATTTTCAGTATAGTTTATTTTGCTTCCAGGTGTTTCCCCTGGTTTCCCTGTGCTGTTTCATAGGGAAGAATTATCCTGTCATAAAATTATTTCTTCAGCATTCATTACATCTCTCAGTTAAAATGGGTTCTTTTATGGTATTGATTCATTTGAGTTTTTTCAAAATGGGAAGAATTTTCAAAATGGTGTTTTCCTCAAGGTTCAGAGTATGTCTTAGCCTCATCTTTACTCTTTTTGAAATTCACTTTTCAAATTCTTGTCCCTCTTTTTATCTTTTTAAATTAAAATGTTTTATTTTTACTATTTTGTTATTTGAGTATAGTTGATATTCAGTGTTACATTGGTTTCAGGTTTTCAATATCTCCATACATTATTCTATGATCACTACAAATATAGCCACCATCTCTCACCATATAACACTATTATAATATCATTGACTATATTCTCTACACTGTCCCATATCTCTTTTTAAAATCTCTGATTTTTATGTTTTCTGTTATTCCAATTTCGACCATCATTTTACTTGGTTACCTTAATAAAATACGCCTGATTACACACTCTTTGCTGAAAACCATAGCATTTGATTTATAGTATTCTTCTTCTTCTTCTTCTTTTTTTAAATTAACATATAATGTATTATTATCCCCAGGGGTACAGGTCTGTGAATCGCCAGGTTTACACACTTCACAGCACTCACCACAGCACATACCCTCCCCAATGTTCGTAAAGCCCACCACCCTCTCCCTACCCTCCTAACCCCCCCCCCCGGCAACTCTCAGTTTGTTTTGTGAGATTAAGAGTCTCTTATGATTTGTCTCCCTCCCGATCCCATCTTGTTTCATTTACTCTTTTCCTATCCCCCAAACCCACCATATTGCACCACCATATCAGGGAGATCATATGATAGTGTCTTTCTCTGGTTGACTTATTTTGCTAAGCATAACACCCTCTAGTTCCATCCATGTCATCGCAAATGGAAAGATTTCATTTCTTTTGATGGCTGCATTGTATTCCATCATATATATATATATATATATATATTCCATTCATTTGTTGATGGACATCTAGGTTCTTTCCATAGTTTGGCTATTGTGGATATTGCTGCTATAATCATTTGGTGCACGTGCCCCTTTGGATCATATAGTAGTCTTCTTTACCTCTATCAGAACCCCAGGAAGCTTTATGTATTTATTTACTCACATAAACAGATGATCCAACACAACGTTTTTTGATGTTCAAATGTATTATAATGTCTTACCTCTTAACACTATGCTTACTGCTCTCTTTCACTGTCTGACTAAATCCTCATCATCACTATGCCATTTAATCAGAAAGAACATTTGAACTCAGAGTTCTCTCCATATCAGGGAATGAAGACTCCACCCTTCTGTTTGTGCAGGTAAAATAAATGTTGATATTGTCTGTCCTGCACATACTCCATCCTGTTCACCAGAATATTCACCATCAAAATATATACAAAATAAAAACCATACCTCACCACTTCTATTACCACCCAGCATGCTAAAAACACCATCATATGTTCCTGAATTATTGACTTGATTGATAACCCCACTTCCACACATACTGCACTCCTTTCTCCCTGAAAATTTATTTTGGTACAGCAACTTAACCTAAAAATCAAGTCAGATGATTTTATTCTGCTGTTGAAAGTCTTTTGGTATCTTCCCCTTTCATATTAAATAAAAACTGAAGGCGTTTCATTTTACCAGAAGGTCATGCATCAATACATTCTTCCTCTCTCCACCACTATGAACTCCTCATTGGCCTCCTTGCTTTTCCTCAAAAGTAACAGACCAGCTGTTCACACAAAGTCTATATACTTACTTGCTCTGCCTAGAGCAATCTTTTCCTTTAATATTTGTATAACACCCTCCTTCACTTCCTGGGTCTTTGTGCAAATAACATCTCATAAATGAGATATAACCACCCAACACAAAATAAAATTAACTTTCATCCCAGCATTCTCCAATGGCTTTTACCTTTCTTGTATTTCTTTGTAACACTTATCATCATCAACCATCAATCATTATTCTATTACTGGTTTATTTTCTTATTGGAGACAGAGAGAGAGAGAGAATTGGGAGGGGGCGCAGAGGAAGAAGAAAACACCCCACTGCCTAGAAAGCCTGCTGGGGAGTTACATCCCAGGACCCTGAGATCATGACCCAAGCCAAAGGCAGTCACTCAATGGACTGAGCCACGGAGGTGCCCCTCTATTATTGGTTTATTTCACTATTATATTTCAAAAGAATGTAAGCTCTTTGTGGTCAGGTATTTTATATGTTTTATTAATTGAAGTATTCTCAGAAAGGTAGCTGGCAGATTGTAAGGGCTCACTAAACTGTATTTTGTTGTTATTATTGGGCTCCTTACGCTAGAAGTCTATCCTTCAGATGTAAGCAATAAGAATAGAGCCCTGCTGCCTGTTCAAATGAGTAAAAAGCCTGTATTAAGTGGATATTTTAAAAGCTAAATGAATGGCTTAATAGTTGTATATAGGGGGAAAGGGAACATATTTTCCACGGTTTAGAAGTGGAGTTCTTTTATAGAGTTCTTGTACAAGCCTACACTATTGAATGATAATGGGCAGTTGTACATTCCAATTATACAAACACTTTGGTAATTTATATCCTTTTTTTGTAATTCATGACTGGATCATTTAATTCCTTAGGAGCATTATAGCATTTCAACCTTTCATGTTCAATAAACTTATTGGGGTTGCTATCTTTTTTATTCAAATGGAGAAATAGTCATGATTTAATCTAAAGAAAGTGTTATTGATTGTGTTGTTTTCTAGGAATGAGTCGCACATGCTAGTTTAAAAGTTTTGTTAATTCCCAAGTCTGTCACCGATAAAACCCTTTTGTAGATTAGTAACTTGATCAAAACAGAAAAGTTATGTAACACTCAATTGTTATACTATCTTTGTTTCCATCTTGCATTGTAATAACACCCATCTTAACTCTATTTAAGACAAGTCATCGCCAGATGTCTTTCTGGCATTGATTGCATGATATGAAATCTAGTATAACTAAAAGTTTTTGGTTTTAGTAGCATATAAATCAATTTAAAAAATATATGTATTTGAATATAAGGTAAAGTTTTAAATTATTTGGCAATAGTAAACTAAACTTTTTTTTGTAAATTTTTATTTTCTAAGATTTCATTGAGCTCTTTTGCAATAAGAAACAAGTTACAAAAAATTAAGGTTTATTTACCCCAATTCAAAATTATTAGGAATATAATCATAGAGGTTGAAGTATTTAAAATATTGAACCCAAAATATTTTATTAGGTAAATTCATGAATACTGAGCATTCACTGTTAAAATATACTAATACTATTGATAGACAGGTAGAAGCCTAAAATCAAATATTTATTAAATATTTATATTCATATCTTTTCATGGTGTGGTAATTCATTTCTCTAGCATTAAATAATATTCCATTGTTTGCATGTACTACACTTTATTTGACCTTTCACCTATGGAAGGATATCTTGGTTGCTTCCAAGCTTTTGTCAGTTATGAATAAAACTACTATAGACATCTTTGTGGGTATAGATTTCATCTTCTTTGGATAAATACCAAGAACTGCTACTGCTGAATCATCTGGCAAGAATATGTTTAGTTTTGTGAGAAACTGCCAAGTTGTTTTCCATTCTTTATTCACAATAGACATGGAAGAACATTCCTGTTGCTCCACATCCTCACCAACATTTCGTGTTCTGTTGTCAGTGTTCTGGATTCTGGGTATGTACTGGTGTCTCTTTTTTGTTTTAATTTGCATTTTCCTGATGACATATGATGTGAAGCATCTTTTTATATGTTTATTTGCCATCTGTAATATTTTCTTTTGTGAGGTATCTGCTAAGGTCTTTGGCTCATTTTTAATCAGGTTTTTCCCCCATTGTTGAGTTTTAAGGGGTCTTTGTGTATTTTTGATTAACAGTCCTTTGCCAGATGTGTATTTTGCAAATTTTTTCTCATAGTCTGTGCTTTGCCTTTTCATTCTCTTGGCATTGTTTCACAGAGAAGACATTTTTAAATTCAGTGCTTGTGCTTTTGTAGCTAAAGTTATTGCCAAAACCAAGGTCATTTAAATTTTCTTCTATATTACCTTCTACATGTTTCATGTTTAGGTTTATAATCCAATCTGAGTTAATTTTTGTGAAGAGTGTATGATATCTGCCTGGATTTATTTTATTTTATTATTTTATTTTATTTTTATTTTATATGTTTACATTTAGCTTCACCATTACTCCAGAACCATTTGTTTAAAAGATTGTATTTTGCTCTCTTTTATTGCTTTTGCTTTTATATAAAATATAAAATATAATTGATAATATATATTCTGTTCCTTTAATCTAGTCTTTCTGTGGTATTACAATATCTTGCTTACAATTATCGTTATGGTAAACTTTTTTAAAAAGATTTTATTTATTTATTTGACAGAGAGAGAGATCACAAATAGGCAGAGAGACAGAGAGAGAGAGAGATGAGGAGAAGCAGGTTCCCTGCTGAGCAGAGAGCCCTATTCGGGACTCGATTCCAGACCCCTGGGATCATGACCTGAGCCGAAGGTAGAGGCTTAACCCACTGAGCTACCCAGGCGCCCCATCGTTATGGTAAACTTTGAAGGCAGTCCTCAGTCTTTGTTCTCCTTCAACACTATGTTGACTATTGTGAGTCTTTGCCTCTCAATATAAACGTTAAAATAAGTTTGTTAATATTAAGCAAAATGAGACCTCAGGGATCTGAGAGATGTCTAAGAAGTACTTGATACATCCCTTGGGTATGGTTTATTGAAGTGTCCACCTGTCTGAAAGCTGGGGAATCTAGATAAGGGAGGGAAAATTAGTTATGATAAAACATATCAACAAACATGAATAAATTTTGGAAGACTAATTGTCATGGCTCATATACAATATGACCAACAGAGGGACTATCAAAAGGAAAGCATCAGTTATGTTTATTGTGAAATTTTTTATTCAAAATAAAGCAATGAGAGGGGAAGACACAATGAGAAAATTACCATTTTTTAAACGGTAAACTTGTTACCAAATACAATAGGTTTTATATTCTAAGTAGTATATTGAAAAGTAAAACATTGGGGCACCTGGGTTGCTCAGTGGTTTGGGCTGCTGCCTTTGGCTCGGGTCATGATCTCAGGGTCCTGGGATCGAACCCTGAATCGGGCTCCCTGCTCCGCAGGAATCCTGCTTCCCAATCTCTCTCTCTCTCTCTCTCTGCCTGCCTTTCTGCCTACTTGTGATCTCTGTCTGTCAAATAAATAAATAAAATCTTTAAAAAAAAGAAAAAAGTAAAACATTAAAAAATAAAATTTTTATTTAAAAAATTATGTAATTTTTTAAAAAGGTTAAAAATAGCAGTACCATTTTTTTATAACTGGAAAATACATTGTATATATATCTATCAAAAATACTTGTCGGGCGCCTGGGTGGCTCAGTGGGTTAAAGCCTCTGCGTTCAGCTCAGGTCATGATCCCAGGTTCCTTGGATCAAGTCCCACATCGGGCTCTCACCTCAACAGGGAGCCTGCTTCCTCCTCTCTCTCTGCCTGACTCTGCCTACTTGTGATCTCTGTCAAATAAATAAATAAAATCTTTTATAACAAAAATTTAAAAAAATAACTTTCATGTCTGGAATCAGGAGCATATGGAAAAAAATAATATCTGAGTACAGTACTTCTGCCATGTTTTGTGCCTTGTTTTATTTTTAAACAGTCAGGCAACTTTTAGCTTTATTGAAATACCTGTTAAGATACCAGCAGTGCCTTTTGGAGCCCTATGACTATAAAAATTACTTGCAAATATTCAAAATGTTTACTATTGTGTCACTACTTAGGGCCACCACCAAGTATGTTTCAGAAGTAAGCATAACTGTTACTCTTCCATAAGGCAAAAGGGCATATTTTCAAGAGTTCCATCTGCTGTACCAGGAGGTGAATCAAGTAATGATTTTTGTCTAACTTTTCAATCTAACATTCCTCATTCCACATTATAATAATAAAAACTAGGAGGGGACTAAAACAAACAAACAACTACAACTACAACAACCAGCTTTTCCTTCAGTGGGAAAGTAAATATAACCTTATGAGTAGCCTGAAATTTATTTTTAAATATTTTTAAGAGAAGCATTTTTGTTAGAAAACCATATATTTTATATAGCTAAGAAATAACAGGTAAAGTTTTATTGACTTCTAAAAAGTCTAGTTACTTTTATTTATCTATTAACTCATCTCTTTATGAAGTAGAACATTATCACACCTATTGTATCTACCCAAGTTTGTATGCTTTGGTTATTTTATGTTTGCTATTTCCTTGCTTAATTTTTACAATATTTGATACATAATAGTATCTTTAAGTCCATCTACGGTTTCACAGAATTTGTTAGAACTTCATAAAAATGTACCATACTTTTTGCACTGTCCTTGTTTTACTTCTCTATTAACTTTCCAAGATATATTCACTTTAGAGTGTGTAGCTACCATTTATTTTTATTCCTCCATAATGCTATGTTTACAAATTTGTATTTATCTGTACTTTTAAAAATATCTTAATTATAAACCATTTCTCATCTCACGTAACACTCACGTTACTTCTACACTTATCAGATATTATGTAACTGAAAACCACAACTCAGCAACAATATAGCACCATTTTTCAAAATTAAATGGCTTACCAGAATTCTTTAATTCTATCCTTTATTTGTATTAGATGACCCTTTATTCTGGTATTTGGCATTGTTCATATGGAGGAAAGCTTATAAGTTGATATTCCATAAATAGAAGGATTTATTATGATTGATTAATTATTTTCATTTAGAATGCATAGAATATGGTTGATTTAATATTTCTTTCTTACTCTCTGCCTGGAACATAGTGCTATCTATGTAATAGCCACTAAAATATTAAGTTAATTACCTAGACTTGAAACTTCATATGAATAGGAATAACATACAGAACTCTTCTCAGATTGGGACACCTGGGTGGCTCAGTCAGTTAAACGCCTGAGCCTTTAGCTCAGGTCATGATCTTAGGGTCCTGGGACTCAGTTCTGCAACAGATTCCCTGCTTAGCCGGGAGTTTGCTTCTCCCTCACCCTGCTGCTCCCCCTGCTTGTGCTCTCTCTCACTCTCACTCTTACAAATAAATAAAATTTAAAAAATGAATTCTTCTCAGATAGCTAATATAGAATATCGTCTTTGTATTCATCAAAGGGAAAGTGCCATATAATAATGAAATTCAGACTACTTCAAATTTATTTTTTAACCAGTAAGAAAGTACTGGAAAGAAGCCAAAAATGTCTTTAATGAATTAAAGAAATAGACTGATTGTCAATATCTTAATGCTTCTAAAATAAATTGCAAGATTTTTATACTAGATATCAGTGTAAATATTCATTATACAAGGATATTCTAAAAATAAACCTGAGAAAACTACTTGACATATAAGATGACAAAAGCGAGTTTGACAAAAGTCACTTTGGATAAAACTTACAACACCTACCACCTGAAACTCTTGTTCTATAATCTAATTATTTTAATTTACAAAAATACAAAAATAATATATCAGAGTAAGTCTGAAGGTATGCTCTGGTTGTGCACTGTTTACTATTGAAAGGGGAATCAAATATGTGATGCTTATGGTGTGACTATATTAAAATTCAACAAGTTCAGAAGCATACGAGGAATAGAATAAAGACAAAAGATGACCCTTAATTATCCTAAAGACAGACAATGGTATATATGTGCTAGTTGGGGAGAGAATCCAGTCAGTAGATGGAGGATGTGGTAGTGGAAAAAAAAAGACACAACGTTTTGGTTGAACGTTTAGCACTATATTTAACAAAGTGAAATTGTGTGTTAATAGCCTTGAATAAAATCCCAAAAATATTTTCAATTCATTGAAGATTATTTAGGAAAAACTTGAAAAATATAACTTGATAAGGATTCCAATAAAAGATTCATAAGCAATACAAGTTTCAGAATTTTTAGTATATTTTCCCTAAAAAGCCATTTGATTTAAATTAAAGAGAATTCTATTTACCTGCCACTTAAATAAGAGGAAATTATTTGGTTTTGTAATAAGTCAATAAAATAAATTAACATATCTTTAGAAAACAGATATGCACACTAAGTTAAAAATAATAGTGCTTAAGCTGTTCAGCAAACATTTGTAAAATTCCTTGCCATCAGCTAGCTCTGGAGTTCTGCTAGGTAAGTAAGGCCATGTATGTTACTGCTCAGAGTACTGACGCAAAGCAATTGTCCCCTTCGCATCCATTTTTTGCCATTGATATGTCAGGCTATGTTGTTTAGAGATACATAGATGGCACTACATGAAGGCCTTTTTTTGTGTGTATATGGGTGATTGTGATTTAACTTTCAAATCAGATGGCTCCTGATTTACAATGATGCAACTTATGATATATTTGGCAATGATATGAAAGTGAAAGTGATTCAGTAGAAACTGTACTTTGAATTTTGAATTTGGGTCTTTATAAAAAGGGCCAGTGACATGTGGTATGGTGCCGTCTTGTGATGCTGGGCAGGGGCAGTGAGCCACAGCTCCCAGTCAGCTAGAAGATTACAGGGGTGAACACCTGATATTCTTACAACCATTCTATATAATACCATTCTTCTTTTTTTCGTGTAATATTTAATAAATTGCATGTGATATTTGATACTTTGTTATAAAATAGGCTTTGCTTAAGATGATTTGGCCAAATGCAGGCAAATGTAAGTGTTCTGAGTATATTTAAATAAGCTTAAGGTAAGCTATGATATTTGATAGTTTAGGGGTATTAAATGCATTTTCAATTTTTTTTTTAAGATTTTATTTATTTGAGAGAGAGAGAGAGTGGGCATGAGAGGGAGAAGTTCAGAGGGAGAAGCAGACTCCTGGCAGAGCTAGGAGCCCGATGTGGGACTCGATCCCAGGACTACAGAATCATGCCCTGAGCTGAAGGCAGTTGTTTAACCAACTGAGCCACCCAGGCGCCCCGCATTTTCAATTTTTTATGTGTGTCTCTGTACATAGCCCCCTTGTAAGCTGAGGAACATCTCTATATGTATATGTAGCCTTGGTATGGCTTACATATTATTGGCATGAAACATCTAGAACAGTACGTGTGCCATATAATTGCTTACAACATCAAACAAGTTTCTTGAAAACTTGTGCCAAAGGGGTTATGTCTTTAAGGATTCTTATTTCAGAAGGGTTCCCTCAAACATAAGATTTTTCAGAAGTTAAGTGAAAATCTGACCAAACTAAACATTTTTCCATTTTCCCTAGTGAGCAAAGATAGTTAAATCTATCTGCCATTTTCAACGACTGTAATTCTAATTTAAGAACAGATTATTTATATCAAAACCACATGTTGCCCTAATCTTACACAATATTCATAAATCTCACTCAGAGCCTTGGACACTTTTATTTGTTGAGTCTATATGGTACTACGGACATTCATCTTTTTTGACCTCATAGCTTCATGTATGTCTATACTTTTGAAAATACATGCATCATAGTTCCATTGTAAAATGTCTGGGTTATAAAATGTGCTATGCTATCAAAAAGGTAATAAGAACATACAAATGACCTGATGTAATGAACTGGACCAGATTGCCAGATATCACATTTCATACCAGAAAGATTCAGTGGTAAGTTTTAAAATGGCCAGCTATACTTCGACTGAATTATAACTCATTTAACTTCTTTCTTTGTGTACAGTATTATACATTAGTCAGTATTATAGTAAATAAGTACTTTGGACAGATGTAAATATGCTGTAATAAAAAATGTTTTTCTTATTTCTTTTAGTCCTTTTTACTTGTAAGACTAGCCACAAATACCATGCCTCCCTCAAAATAATTTGCAATCCAAATTTATCTCTAAATGAATTTATTGCACAGAAAAAAATATATATACATATATACACTTACAGTAGACATGTTCAAAAATAGCTACATAACAGCAGGGCCCTAAATGTAAGCAGTATAGTTGTTTTGTTTTGTTTTGATTTTTCTTTTAAAAAAAAGGAGGTTATTGAAATATTGGAATTTTATTTCCAGGCCTAGTATTTCAAGACAGTTAACTACACTTACGGTGTCAACAGCCTCTTGTTGGCAGTATGATTTTATTGGCTCCATGGAATAACAGCAAGAATTTACTATTCCTTCTTTCTTTTATGACACACACAGAAAAAAAAATTGACACATTTGCTCAAGACCAACCAGAATCATTTTAACCTATCAAAATTGATGGGAGGCCTTCACTGCCAAAGTCACTGCTGGGTTTTCACAATTCATTGCAGACAATCTGCTACTCCCATTATGATAAAGGAGAGAAGAGTCATAATCAGGGAAGAAAGCTAGATTAATACTTGTAATTATCATTGAATTATTTAGCCTGCTATAGGATTATTATTATTAGTGTCATTTGATAATTTTCTCTCATTTTATTAAACACAACTGTGAGTAATTACCCTACCTAATATTTCTCTGTATTGGCTGACTAGCTAGCAAACATTCATGAAAATATCCATTAGCCACACATATAAAATGCTGCATTATGATGCTGTTGAATCAGAACATACCACTACCTGATCCTGTAGCTCTTTGAGGATTTGCAAATCAATTAATTCTATGTTTATTGGATTCTTCCCATACAATTAGAAAATTTATAATAGAGTCCATGAACATTATTAGTTTTACCATTTTAAACCAGCAATAACACTTTGATTTTTACAACAAAAGCAGAAATATAAACACACACATTTGGATTAGTTTTCTGTTAGTCTGTCTGGACTTCAAAATCCTATTCCTCAATATAATGCACACTAAAGTTCTGGATTAAACAAGAAAGTAGATGGCACCTGAACACTTGGTTTAATATTCTCAAAAGGACTTATTTCTTACATTATGACATTGTTTTACAAAGATCCACACTTTTATAATGTTAGTATTTTTAATAATCAATAAAGTCAATTAATCATGATTAAAAATCAAACATAAAAATTTCTACTTTTTGCTTTTGCCCCCTCCATTTAGAACTTATTTATAGCCTGATAATTCAAAGGTCCCTATGTTTATGAAAATCTGGACAGAAATAGCTCTAAGATCCCATTCAGAACTTGATATTAATCTAAGTCTTTTGGCTCCATTTATCCTGAGAGCAAAGAGTAGGACAAAGGATTTGAGTACTGTTAGTTTATCTGGGAGATTATCCAAGGTAGAAAAGAATGGGAAAGTGATACAGTGAAGAAGCAACTTTGTCAAAGAGGTACATTGTTGATATAATTGTTGTGGATAGGAAATGAAGGCTTGCTTTTACTGAAAGGTCCTGAGAAACTTCTTTAAGTTGTCCTCATGAAGACCTGAAAACTGACAATTTTATCTATGGTTCTTATTTCCACTTCACTGAGAGCTGTCCTCAGAGGACATTAACTCTCCTACACTTTTGGGTTGTGTTGGACACATTCTAAAATGAGAGAGAGAACATGAGATGCTATCAGTGTTAAGTAACTGCAATTTCCCATGGAACTATCCACCACAGGTTTGGCTATAATCAGGTGTTGGGCCTTGATATCAGAGGGATTTGAGGCAGTATCATTTTAGGTTAATCATTATATCTGAAATTTCCAAAAATTTCAACTGATGAAACTTTGATTATAAATCTATAAATATAACAATAAATCTACAGTATTCAAATTAGTTTCATAGAAATACACAGACAAAGTATCAATTGATTAATATTTTAATGTTACAAAATACTGAACTGAAAGAATTTGGTCATATAACAACGTGTAAGAAGTAGAACTTAGGTTTAGGTTAGAACTCAGGATGCATTTGAGACTCAGTTAAGAAATTGAATGGAGGGACGCCTGGGTGGCTCAGTGGGTTAAGCCACTGTCTTCGGATCAGGTCATGATCCCAGGGTCCTGGGATCTAGCCCCAAATCGGGTTCTCTGCTCAGCAGGGAGCCTGCTTCCTCCTCTCTCTCTGCCTGCCTCTCTGCCTGCTTGTCATCTCTCTCTGTCAAATAAATAAATAAAATCTTTTAAAAAAAGAAATTGAATGGATGTCTGACTATCTTATAGGTTTGCTAAAAATCAGTGACTTTGTGTTCACGTGTGGCTATGCAGGAATTTTTAACTTTCTCTAAGAAGTTATTAGATTTGATTATATAATGGCAGTAAAGGATGGGGAAAAGCAAAGTACAAACCCCATAAAGACAAAGACACTGAGTATGAGAAAATAGTAATAGTAAGAAGAAAATCAATGCATTTGAGGAAAATGGGAATTGAAATACACAATGATTGTTGATTTTTTTTAGATGTAGAAAACAAAACCAGCCAGCTTGCAAGTAGGAAATAACAGAAGACATGTTGTGATGTGAGACAGAATCCTGGAAAAGGCAGTAACGTGGAATAAAGGAGTAGGGAGAGCATATCAGGTAATTTGGATAGGAAGGAGTTAGGAGATAATTGCTTGATAAATTTTATATGGCCCACTTAAATGCACAGATTTCTCTTCTTTAATTTATATGGAGAACAGGGTGTCCTTTCTCTTCCCTTTCAGAGCACCAGAGGTGTACTCTTTCAGATTGAAAACCTGAAAAGCTCAGGACTCAGTTGCTTAAGCACAGCTTAGAGGACATATTTCAATTAAGGTTTACATTTTGCTTTATGTAGTAGACTTTCAAAAATGGTTTAACCATATTTTTTCATTTAACAAGAAGACTACAGAGAGTGTTTTCTGGTGTTGGTTCAGAGTCTTAAGAAAGTCAAGTGAACTATCTTAGAGGTTTTCATGGCTTTTTATTCATAGTTGCAAAAATTGCTGTTGGAGTTCTCACTATTAAGCCCACATTTTTGGCAGAAAGATAGAGGTAAAAGAGAATGATAGCTTGTACGACTGATACTTTGTCATATGGTTACAATATAACTAGAAAAGAGACAATAAAATATTTGATGTTTTAAGTTTCCTTGTTGTCAATCCCTCAGTGCTTTCTGATATTAAAGGAAAAAGTAGATGGATATTGACCTGGCAACTATCAACACCTGTCAATCTCTCTTGGATAACCAATATCTCTATAATCTCTTCTTCCCAGTAAAAAAAAATAAAATATATTCATAACCCACACTGTGCCATCTCAAGTTACTGCACCAAGATAAAATTACAATGATTTTCAGTTGTTCCAAATGGACAGAATACACTTCCTTATGATATTATGTCTTAAAAGATAGATAATTGGCTTGCTACCAATATAACCAGATGTGACTGTGGAAGAGACAGGAAAAAAATAATAATATTTATTTATTCCTTGGGTTGACCCTGTTTACACAGGTGCATTACTATTAGACAAGGTTGGTTTGGGACATTGGAATGAATTTACTTAATGGGTCTGTATGAAATTGGGTTGGAGGAAATTTTTAATTTCTACAAAAATTATTAGAATTCTATCTTATTCTCTTTTGTTAATATTCACATGTTAACAAAGCCAACGTTTTTGTCTAGCAGACAAGATCTTAAATCCTAACAAAACTCAATTTTTTCCTTTTTTTTTTTAAGTTTGAGAGCCTAATGTTCTCTCATGCTGCTTTAAATACAACTCAAAAAAAAAAAAGGAGTTAAATGGGGCAGTAAGACCATACTTTTTATTTTATTTTATTTATCTGATTTTTAATTAAAAAATTAAAGATTGTATTTATTTATTTGAGAGAGAGAGCATGAGTGGGGCAGGGGGAGGTAGCTGCAGAGAGAGACTGAGAAGTATACTCCCTAATGAGCAAGAAGCCTGATATGGAGCTCGATCCCAGGGATCCTGACTTAGATCATGACCAGAGACAAAGGCAGGTACATGTGCAAAATCCCTTTTTTTTCTGGGAAACAATACTTTACAAGAGATGTTTGAAAAAGTACTGGGGAATCAACTTTAATCGGAGATACAAAAATTTAATTGACTTTTGTAAAGCTACAGGGATCCAAATGATGGGAATCCCAGCCCATTTAGGTTGTGGACCACAGAGTATTCTTCTCTGTAATATTTTATTTTCTTCCATGTCTACTAACTCCAGTCCAAGTTCACTGATCTCTTTTTAGATAGTGCAAAACATGGCAAAGATTACCAAACGAGTGCCCAATATTCTACATTTATTACATCATTTCTAACATATAGAAGTGTGTTATCAAGGCTGGTTCTGTGAAAGAACATAGTTATGCTAAAGTGTGTTTTGTTCTCCAAGAAATTAAATGCATGATTATCACACAATTATAAAATACTCGTGTCAGAAATTTTTATTCAAAAATTAATAAGAGAAGCAGATATTAAAACTAGTTCACATGGTTATTTGGGATATAAGCAGAGTTGTGAGGAAGTGGTGATGCAACATGGGGGCTTAAGTGGGTACGAGAAGAATAAATGAAAGAAGATGGGATTGGGAGGGAGACAAACCATAAGTGACTCTTAATCTCACAAAACAAACTGAGGATTGCTGGGGGGAGGGGGTTTGGGAGAAGGGGGTGGTATTATGGACATTGGGGAGGGTATGTGTTTTGGTGAGTGCTGTGAAGTGTGTAAACCTGGTGATTCACAGACCTGTACCCCTGGGGATAAAAATATATGTTTATAAAAAATAAAAAATTATATTAAAAAAAATAAAAAAAAAAAAGTGCTCTGGGCCCATAATTTAGGTTATAGAATTTATGTTTTCTAATGAAAAATCACTAACTTGCATTATTGTTAACAAGAATCTTGTGCATTACCATCAGTTTTCTACATTTTAACCTCTTGCTCTACAGTTGGTAAATAACTTTGTCTATAGCAAGCTAATAAACAGGGTGACTACAATGGATTGAGATAATCTCCATAATGCCCAGGACTCCATTGAAAGGACACCTAAGAATTTATTTTGCCCAAAAATTTGATCATTTTTTTCACTGTCCTTACCTATTTTCCAAACCTAGTCCTTTTGCTTCACCTTTCAGTCTGCGGACAACCCTGTATCTGACTGACTGACTTGGGAAATTCTGGGAATGTCTTGCAGATTAATTTGCTTTCCAGAGGTGGTTCCTCTAATTGATGTCTAAGAACCCTAATTAGTTAAGAAAACTTTTTTTAACATTTTCATTGCTATTTATTATTATTATCATTATTGCTAATATCTCTATTATAAATAATTCACAAGGGCATCTTTCTGACAAAAGACAAAGAGCTGGCTACTAGTAGAAAAAGTACATTTGACTCTGTCAGTGAAAGTGGTAAAGGGATTTGAGAAAATAAGGCAAAGCACTGGAATTATGTGTTAAAACTTTAAATATTATAGACACATTTACTTAATTTCTAATACTGTTGTTGCTTATAATTAAATAAGATGTTTTCCATGAACCACGCATTACAAGAAATATATTGTTTATACAGATTAAATTTTCATCAAAAGGGACGCCTGGGTGGCTCAGTTGGTTAAGCAGCTGCCTTTGGCTCAGGTCATGATCCCAGCGTCCTGGGATCGAGTCCCGCATCGGGCTCCTTGCTCGGCCAGGAGCCTGCTTCTCCCTCTGCCTCTGCCTGCCATTCTGTCTGCCTGTGCTTGCTCTCTCGCCCACTCTCTCTGATAAATAAATAAAATCTTAAAATAAATAAATAAATTTTCATCAAAAAATTGTAAGTGTATTTTATTGTAGGATCATGATCAGCATTTTGCAGATGAGAAAAGTGAAATTTAGAAAAGTATGTCTCTTCAAATCCCTCATACAATATCTGGCCTAGATAGAAGGATATACTATCACAATTGAGGAAGATAATTGAGATTACTTAAAATGATAAACTTTACTGTATAGGGTTTTTTAAAAGTTTGCCACAGATTCAGATTATTTTAAAATATATATCTATTTTGTGCAAAGAGAATGCACTGAGAAGTAAAAAGAAAGTGATATATCAGTGCTACCAACTAATAGCTATAATATCATCACCTTATTTATGAACAATGAAGCAGTGTGCAATATTTAAATAAATTTAAATAAATTCCTATTTATTTTATATATTTATAAATTTAAATAAATTCCTATTTATTTATTATTAAAGAAATTCCTCTAACAAACAGTATGTTTTGAAGGTTGCTAGCAGGAAAGTGTTGTACTACATGGAAGTAATCAGAAAATATAATCTAAAATTCTGCTTTCAAGGGCGCCTGGGTGGCTCAGGGGGTTAAAATTCTGCTTTCAAGAAGCTATAACAGTAAGTACTGAGCATTAGCTATTATATGCTATGGATGAATAACTGAAATCTACATTTGAAACTAATGGTACACTATACGTTAACTAATTGAATTTTAAAAAGTTAATAAAAAAACCACTATTTTATAAAACAATATTCCCAACAGGCTCTTTTGCTTTAAAATACTCACTTTGTAATGAGAGTCATTACTTTTGTCTAGCCACTTCTTACATCACTGTTTATCCCTTCCCTGCTTTATCCCTTCCCAGTATCAATAAAGGCTCACTTGGGTTACCTAGAAGCCATGAGAAAGCTTGTAATAGATCTGGCTGGTTTTCACCAGCAATCTGACCACCATGTGCACAGGGAAGTCTATTGATAAAGGCTTTATTGCAATAAATTGCAAATACATGGATGATTTTGAATTCTCTTTCTTGAGGTCTTGTTTCATGAGAATAAATTTAGGGTGGCTTATTGGAATGGATGTAATTAACATATTTTCATAGTTTTAAGTACATGGAATTGTAAAATAGATTAATGAATGTGGCATTACTGACAACTGTCCTCATTTTGAAATCAAATTACAGTGTACTAAGATGAGGAAGCAAAGCAGATTTGGGATTATGAGTGAAATAATTTTAAAAAGTCTTAGGGGTATGATCAGACTATTGGGTAATTCAGTAGAAAAATGTCAACTGATTGAGATTCTGTGTTCCCTGATTTCAGAGAGAAGTTAAGATAAATAAGTAACACGAGGAGACTAGGAAGCCAAACATAAGTGATAATTTTGTGCCAGGGTGTGTATACATCTGTTTATCTTCTTGTTTTACCACTAAGGTTGCTCCTAGAGGAGAGTTTAAATATGTGTTGGAGCTAATCTCTGTGGATTACACAAGAAACCACATCCTACAGCTCTCCCTGAAACACCCCTTATGATTTCAATGTAATTTGGTTTTTGCATTTTTAGAAATAACAAAATACTTTGCAAACTCATCTACTTTATTACCACCACAAGTGAGTCAGCTGACTCCACATTTTAACACAGTGACAGTCGCAGAGGAATGGAGGAATGAGTAGAGTTATCAATATATGTGCTTTTAAGAAGTGTGACAGGGTAGCAGCTATTTCCAGGAACCAAAACATGGGTCAGCAGCTGTGCAGGAAAAGTGATGGAATAAATGACTCGTTTCAGAGGAGTTCTATAACATATTAGTTCTATAATGTATCTTCAGCACCCAATTACCCGCTTTGATCTAAAGATAAGGATTTACAGTTAAGGTCCCATTTATGATTTGACTGGTAGGGTCTGAATCATGTTTACTATTGTTTTGACTATTACTTGAAACCTATAGTAGTACTTGGGATATGTGTTGTGTATTCTGTGAACATGTGCTATTTTTAGATTAGATAATTCCTGTCTCGAACCCCTGTTAATTTGTTTGTTTTTGTTTATTGATAGTGGTTTCAGTAAATGGATATATCTGAAAAATTGCAACGCCACTATTAAAATTGTTGGGGTTCTCTCGGATGGGTGGAGGCGACCAGACCAGCTGGAGGCCCCTTCCCAGGCTGAGCGGGATGGCGAGTGTCGCGAACCCGGACGCACCAACGGATGACACCAGGCTCGGGAGATCTGTCGAAGCAGGATCTCACTTTATTGTGCAGGGGTACACCTTATATAGAGCAGCAGAAGGGAAGTGAGGACAGAGGGGGAAGAGCCAATAAGATCGGGCGAGAGGAGGAAGTGCCATAGGTTTCAGGAACCGAAACTGTGAAATTGGCGCCTTGTTGGCCGGAAGAGACGGCAAGCCGGCGCCATCTTTATTCTGGGCCGCACCCTGTGGAGGCACCTCTAGTTATGTGCCTTATATTTCCCCCTTTTGTTTTTGTAGGCATGACTTCTGTCTTAGGTTGCCAGTGACAAGACAACAGGCTTACCCGTCATTGAGGGTCATACAGCATAGGTATGTCCTCTGTCTTAGGTTGCCTTGTGTCTCTCATTGGTCTTACCCGTCACTGAATATCATGCTGCTATGGGGGGCATCTCCTTTAAGGCCTGTCTTAGGTTGCCCCAACCGATATGGGGTCTTACCCATCATTGGCCAATAAAGATTAATGATAGATTTCTTCATCATGGGTGGCCAGTCTCTGGTAATGTACTTGAACATTCATTAACTGAATGGCTTCCATCCTTTTTTGTATAAATTGAGTTAGCTTATTGATAAGGCAGGGGCCAAAGGAAATGACAAGGAGCAGAATAAAGAGGGGGGCCCAGAAGAGGGGGGAAGAGAAGGCCACCGAAGCCGGTCCCGAACGGACTGTTCCACATCTCGCGACGCCTCTTTTCCAGGTCTTCTTGCAGTTTTCTAATTTTATCTTGAACTATGCCCGATTTGTTGGCATAGAAGCAGCATTCCTCCTGCAAAAACAAGCAGATGCCTCCCTTTTCGGCAGTTATTACTGCAGAAAACATCGTCAATGCGTCCGAGATCTAGGTTAGAGGGATTATCAGCAAGGAGTGGCGCCCAAAGACAGGAGGTATTAGGGGAGAAGGGGGAAATATATATGTTGGGTTGGGGCGGTAGAAGCTGACATGATGAGGGGAGTAGGGATAATGAGATCCAGCAGTTCTGGGTGGGTTTGATCTTGGGGCCCGCCCCCATCAGATACTCCTATGGGCGCCACGGAGTTGAAGCAGACATCCTGCCCTGGGGTGCCATAACAAGGGGATGGCATCGAGTTGCTGCCGGCCCCCATATCACTGGGTGAGTTTGTCCCCCGCTTTGTGTACCAGTATGTTTTGTTATCAAAAGAGCATTGTTGAGCGGTGTCTGTGTAGCAAGCAGTGTGGAGTGAGGGATGGAATGTGGAGCATGGGCAAGGCCCAGGTTTTCCTTGTGATGTAGGGACGGTTCTGGGAGCATTCCAACAAACGTATGAATTTACGGCCCCAAGGCATTTATTTCCATCTAGAGATGATAGTATAAAGGCAGCGAACTTACCTGAGCATGAGATTTTTGATCAGTTCCCTGTATTCCCCGGAGCAGGGCCTTGGCTTTACCTGGGTCGCCGAGTCCCGCAATAGTGACTTGTGCATGAGCCAGTAGGGTCAGGAGCATTGGGTCAGGGCACCCAAATAGGCTTCTTTTCTTCTGGGGGGAATATGCATCCAAACCCTCTACCTGTAGTGAGGAGGGGGTCAGGTCCCCTCCAATACCCAGTCAGGGGGTCTTTCCATCTGACCGATATTGAGGTATAAGGGGTTATGGCGGACCAGTGTCTTTGGAACGCTGTCAAATGATAAGGGTGAACAGTGCCCTTTTGAGTTGATCATGTGGGGGAAGGGATTCCCCCTTTTGTTTTTGTAATTGGTCTTTGAGGGTACGGTTTTGTCTTTCCACAATGGCTTGTTCTCGAGGGTTATAAGGAATGCCAGTGGAGTGGGAGATGTTCCATTCTGAGAGGAAGGTTTTAAAGGTTGTGCTAGTAAAACAAGGACCATTATCAGTTTTAATTTGTTTGGGGAGTCCTAGAGTGGCAAAACATTGTAAGAAATGGCTGACAGCATGTTTGGTCTTTTCGCCGGCATGGGCAGTTGCCCAGAAAGCATGTGAACATGTGTCAATGGACACGAAAACAAACTTAAGTTTACCAAAGGAGGGGTAATGGGTTACACCTGTTTGCCAGAGGTGATTGGGGTGTAGCCCCCTAGGATTGCACCCCGGCCCCTGGAGTGGGGGAACTTGTAGGAAAGGTTGGCAGGATTTGCAGGTTCGAATGATTTTTTTGAGATTTTTAATGGGTACCTGGGGGAAGCGTTGATGGAATCCCCTCCAATTGGTGTGTGTAAGTTTATGGAAGTGAGCAGCCTCTTCTACAGAGTAACATTGGGGAGTAGATGCAAGTTGGTCGGCCAAGGAGTTACCTTGGGATAGGAAACCCGGAAGTCCTTGGTGTCCCCTGAGATGTTGAACGTATATTTGGCTGGTTCTTTGTTTTAGGAGGGTTCGGGTTTGGATCATAAGTGGGGTGATGGGGTTAGAATCTAGTTTGATGTGAGTGTAGAGGCTGTCAGAAAATAAATTGAGGGGACCCTTAATGGTGGAAAGGGCTAGGACCACAGCATAAAGCTCTTTAAGTTGTGTGGACCCGTGGACCAGGTGGATGAGAGATTTCTGAGGGGTAGAGGTTCTATCAGTATCAGAGTGAGGGGGTAAGATCACTACTGAAGCTCCTACTTTTCCTCCATCTGTAAAGGCTGTATGAAAGGATGGATCTGCTTGGGTGATGAATAGCATGGGGATCTTCCACTGCAGCTTACCAAAGGAATTCATCCATTTATAAGGCCCATAATGGCAATCTATATTTCCGGAGAATCCTTCTAAGGCTATGGCCACCCTAGCATTATTGCGTTGGAGCCATGTGAAGTCCTGAGTTCGGTAGGGAATAACAATGCTACTTGGATCCTGTCCAAATAAACGGAGCAAATTGTTTCTCCCTTTCGTGATGCAGTCAGCGAGTTGGTCAGTCGCCGCGTATACTCGCAGGGTGCCCCCCACTGAAAGGTGGATCCATTGAATGGGTTCTCCTTGTTGGGCTAATAGTGCTGTCATTAGGGATTCCCCCAGGGAAAACATATAGAATTAAGGGTACGGAGGGAGTGAATCGCTTTAAGGTAGATTTATCAATGGCCCGTTGGACCTCATTGAGTGTTTGGATATGTTCTGTGTTTAGAATGATATCAGACGAAAGATTTGAGCCCTTGAGTAGGTCAAATAGAGGGGTGAGTTTCTCAGTAGAAATAGAGATCCATGGCCTCATCCAATTTATTTCACCAAGTAGTTTTTGTAACTGAGGTAGGGTGTACGAGGTTTGAATCTTTAATTGGGGTCTGATCAGGGACACTGTATCCAAGGAGAGTAAGGATCCAAGGATTTTAAAAGGGGGGATCCTTTGGATCTTTTCAGGGGCCACCTTGAAATTATGGTGGGCCAAAATAGAGAGGCACTCGGTAGTGAGGAGGTCAAGCTGAGAGCAGTCAGGCGCTCCTAGGATAATATCATCCATATAGATGTAAAATAGAATGTCTGGGTTTCTGAAAAATGATGTAAAAATCTGGGCTAATATGTTCTGGCAGATTGATGGGCTATTAGCCATCCCCTGGGGGAGGACCGTCCATTCAAACCACTGATCGGGCCCGGAGAAATTAAGAGCAGGAAGGGAAAAGGCGAACTTTTCCATATCATCAGGGTGGAGGGGAATGGAGAAGAAACAATCCTTTATATCAATGGTGATAATAAAATGGTTGGATGGAATGGCTGGAATCCATGGAAGTCCCCTTTGTGGGGTTCCAAAGGGGACCATTTTATTGTTGACCTGTCACAGGTCCTGTAGTAATCTCCATGTACCATTGGGTTTTTTGATAACGAAAATGGGTGAGTTCCAAGGGCTAAGGGACTGGCGTATATGTCCTAGGTCGAGCTGTTGCTGCACTAAGATATGGAGTTGTTGTAGTTTGTGGGAAGGGAGAGGCCACTGCTCCACCCAAATGGGAGGTTCCCTCTTTCCAGGTAATCTTAGGGACCTGGGGCAGGGCAGTGGCCTTTAGGATTGGGGGGACTCATACCTTTGCCTAATGCTCTCAAGATAGGGGTCCTCTCGGTAATTAGGATGGGAGTCCCTTACTTCCTGGAACTGCTGTTGGTATTCTTCCTCATCTAGTACATCATCAAAGAAGGCCTTATGGTCAGTAGTAATGAAGGCCTCCGTTGCCCCTAGAATATCTTGACCAAGTAGGTTAGCGGTGAGGCCAGGGGCCACTAGGGGGCAAATCTGTCCTCTATTGCCATCTGGATCTACCCAACGTAACGGGTTAGCAGTCTCATAAGAGCTGGACTGGCCTCCTACCCCCAGTAGGGGAGGGCCGGGGACAAGTTTCCAAGAAGGGGGGACTTCCTCTTGCCTGAGGACAGTGCGTTCAGCACCTGTATCAATGAGGCATTTAAAGGACTTGTCTCCGATGGTAAGACGCATTTTGGGGCGGAGGCCTGGGACCAAAGGAACTGTCCAATGAGCCTTGACAGGTGTTTTCCCCTTGTTTAACGTGGCTGGGGATTGCCCCGATTGGAGTTTAAAGGTTTGCCTTGGATATCAAACTTAAATCTACAATCCTTGGCCCAATGGAACCCCTTCCTACATTTAGGACATGGTGTTCGGGGCATATCAACAGGTTGTGGGGAGCTTGGTTTGCGCCCTAGGGGGCAGTTTCTCTTAAAATGCCCCTCTTGCCCACAGCCAAAGCACAGGCGGGGAAGGTTGGCCTGGTGGGGCTGCAATGATGCCTGCTGCATTACACACACTAGCGTCTCAAGGCTGTCCTGTTGATGCTCTCTTAAGGCTGCCGCCATAGCTCTTGCCTGATGCGATTGGACCCAATGTCTTTTGTAGCAATAACCCAGCGGTCCATAGATCTTTCTTTTAGGCCAGCACAGGCCATCTTATAATCTCGGGTCATTCCTTCCCATACTGCCATTCTGACGAAATGGTCTCTGAGATCCCCAGGGGGCATCTTTTTCTTAACGGATTTCTCCACCCAATCAATGAAAGAGGGCAAATCTTCATTAGTTTTTTGGTGTAACCCTGCTTTTGGTGACTCAGAAGGCCCCTCCTCAAGTTTGCTCCAAGCCACGAGCCCAGCGGCTCGGATTTGGTCCTGGGTAAGTGGGGGGATGGCTGCCTGTTGGGTTTCCGGAGGCATACTGGCCATCAGTCCCAGCAAGCATTCCCATAGTTATAGGGATGGCTGGATTGGCTCGGGCATTTCTTTCTGCAATCTGCTGACATTCCTCTTTATATAAGGCTGTCCACTTTATATATAGGGCACCCGGAAGAACGGCCCTAGCTAGTGACCGCCAGTCAGCCACCACCGTACATGGGGAATGGGCCAGACCTTGGAGGATGGTTTCTGTCCAGGGGGGCATTGGGCCCATCCTCCAAGACTGCCTTTTTGAGCTCCTTAAGGTCCCCAGGTTCCCATGGGTACCATGGAGCTGGACGGTTGCCTCCTGGGTTAACATTAACAGGGAAGAGAGAACTGGAGGGCTCAGGGGAGGTATGTTCTGGAGGGGGGGGCAATAAGGAGGCGGAGGAGTGGGCACTGATGGTTGAATAAAGGGGTTAGTGGAAGGGGGGCGCGGAGGGGGGCCCTCAGCCAGAGATCTGGGTTGGAGGTCCGGGGGCCAAGGAGCCACATCAAAGGGGTCTAGCGAGGGGTAGAACCTCATTGGTTTAACAGGGGGGTCATTTTTAGAAGAGGACTGCCCCATAACTTAGGGGGGTACACTCACCTGTTGACCGATTGGCCCATCAGCGAGAAGAGCGAGGTTCCTCACATGGGGCACCAGTTGTTGGGGTTCCCTCGGAGGGGTGGAGGCAACCGGACCTGCCGGAGGCCCCTTCCCAGGGCTGAGCGGGATGGCGAGTGTCGCGAACCCGGACGCACCAACGGACGACACCAGGCTCGGGGGAATCTGTCGAAGCAGGATCTCACTTTATTGTGCGGGGGTACACCTTATATAGAGCAGCAGAAGGGAAGTGAGGACAGAGGGGGAAGAGCCAATAAGATCGGGCGAGAGGAGGAAGTGCCATAGGTTTCAGGAACCGAAACTGTGAAATTGGCGCCTTGTTGGCTGGAAGAGACGGCAAGCCGGCGCCATCTTTATTCTGGAACTCACCCTGTGGAGGCACCTCTAGTTATGTGCCTTATAAAAATAAGTTATTATTATATATAGCATGGAATTGTACATTCCTCCTTTGAATCCGACAGAGCTTCACCATATCCTCAACAATTTGGGAAAAACATGCTATTATTTTTCTTTATAAAATTTCTCCTGTCAGGCTGTGATGGTGGTCATCAGCAGTAACTCCTCTGAAGGCTTTGTCAAAAGAGTTGAAAAAATTGGAAAGGTGTGAATGAAGCTGTTTGCTGAATATAAAAAAAAAAGCATTGAAGTACAATTCACACTCTTACTTCTCCTTCTATGCTTTCAGATGTTTGACATTTGAAAATTTTGCTTCTAGAAGAGATGCCCTATATAATTCTTACTTTAAGGAGCAAGTTGCTTTTATAATTTTTTTTTATTATTCTACCATTAAAGTATTTCCATTTAAATTAAATTCAATACCATTTAAAAAAATCAAAAGTGCAGCCAGTATTCAATTCTTGGGCTAAATATTTTTAGAAAGCTTTGTGTTATTGAACCTACGGGGTTTTTCTGTAGTTTTAACTCTTTCTTTCTGTGATTTTTCCCATTAGTCCCGTAAGTGACTGCAATATAACAGACATTGAGGATAAAGAAGGACTGAATAGAACAATCCTTGGCCTCATGAAGTTGAGAATCTAGCAAGGGAGTCAAACAATTCAATCATTCAGAGACAATTTATTGAGTGCCTGGCCTAAGATGAGCACAACAAAACCCCAGCCCAGAGGAAACATTTTAATGGGAGAGATAGATAATAGGTAAGCCAACTTTAAAAAGAAAAAAATCGTACTGGTTTTTCTTTAATAGTGATGCATATTTGAACTAAATAAGCACATTTCAGAAAGAGCAGTGATTGAGAAGAGGTTTTGTAACTGAGTGGTCCGAAAGGGCCTCCCTGAAAAAGTCTGTGTTGAACAGATTTCTGAATAATATCAGCTAGGAAGCTGCGTAAAAATCTCAGGGATGGGTGATTTTTCCAGTCAAAAAACTGTAAAGGCTCCAAAGTCACAATACAGCTGTAAGTTTCTCTAATAAAGTAGCTTCTGACAAAGAATGAGAAGAAATAACTAACCCAGGTTTGAAAGAAAAGGGACAGACTTTCTATGGAATTAATATTTAATTAAAGCTCTAAAGGACAAAAATACAATAGAGCAAAATTCTGGTGACGCTGATATACCTAATGAAAGTTCATAAACAAGGTGTGGGTAGCAAAGAGTGTGTGGGAATGTTGGTAAGAACAGTGGGGAAGAGTCATCCCTGAACATGTTCTTAAATGAAGCAATTCTTGTGTTGTTTTAAAGGGTAAATTGGAGTTTGCCTAAGTGATTAGAGAAGGATGCTTTGGCTTATGGAAGTTCAAAGCCATAAAGATGTGATAAACTACTGCAGATATTTTCATGTATATTTGTTGTTGCTTCTAGTAATGGTGATCTAAAAACTCCCTACTTAAGACAACTTAAAAATCCAGACAAAATAGCTTTTAAAGTTAAAAATATCAGAATGATTATAAAAATAAGTGAGGGATTACTGGGCCAAAATACGAAACACAATGAGAGTCTAGAGATATATGCCTGAAGCCATTTTAGCTATGAGAGCATTTGAACACTGAGCTGTGTTTTTAATAGACACTTGATACTAGAGAAACAAAATTCAAAATCCAGCAGCAATCAAATTTGAGGGACTTTGGTACAACCCAAATTTAAGTTGAAATCCCCAAAGCACAAGGAGAAGCAGAAATAAGACTATAGCCTACCTTGCCTTCTGTGTAAACTGAGAAAGTCAATCACTGAATTTGGGAATATGATTGTCTTGTAGAGTCTCAGATATAAGAGAAAATCCTGCCAAGAAGGACCATACCATTATTATAGCTCTTAATTATCCCTACTCAATAAGAGTTTCAAATATAATGCCTTGAACATAGCAAAATGTAGCAAAGCACACAAAGAAAAAAAACCATTAACAAGATTTGATAGACAAAATGGTTTTAAGTATGATGTGAAAAATGATCAATAAAGATTGTAAAATGGCTTGATTACTCTACTCAAAGAAATGAGAGGGGAAGCAATTGAACAAAAAACTGAAACTAAAAATGATATTGAGAAAGATTTTATAAATGAATTAAATGGATACTCTAGAACTTTAAAGATATGACAGCTAATTTAAGATACCACAGGGGTGCCTGGGTGGCTCACTTAATTAAACCTCCAATTCTTTTTCCTTTTTTTTTAACACCTTAATTTTATTTTATTTCTTTCATTTTGGCTCAGGTCATGATGTCAGGGTTGTGAAATAGAGCCCAGAGTTGGGCTCTGTGCTGAGCCTGGAGCCTGCTTAAGATTCTTTTCCCTTCTTTTTCTATCCCTCCCTGCGCTCTCACTTGCTCGCTCTCTCTTGCTTGCAAATAAATAGATAGATAGATAGATAATAGACAAAGCAAAATAAAAGCAGATTATGAAAATAAATATAAAGATTTTGAAATGAAAACAAGTTCAAAATAAAATAGAGAAGACTACACAGCTAAAAGTTCATTCAGAAAATCTACTATTCAAGAAGTCAGTATGACACAATGTTAAAGATATCCAAAGATTTGAGCATGTACTTTACAGAAAGGGGTAATCCAAATGGCCAATCATATATAAAAAACTGTTTATCTTTATTATGAATCTGGAATTATATTAAATTAAATTAAAAGTAAATTAAAACCTAGAATGACATACTATTACACACTTACCATATTTGGGCAACAGTGAAAATGTCTTGCAAGAATGTGAAGGAATGACAGTGCACATAATAAAAACATATGAGGTAAGTTGGACAATATTTAGAAAACTTAAAAATTAAAAAAAAAATTTGGTCCATTCCTAGAAATACAACAATGGAACTAAATGAATATTTTCACCAGGATATGCAAACAGATGATTATAGTTATTTCATTCATAACGGCAGATCAGTAGTGGTATATTTGCACAATGTTACATTAAATAAGAGAGAATATTAACAAACTGGGAGGAGGGGCTAGGTTGTTATCATAAACAGATCTTCCATGGTGCTAATTATGTTCTATTTCTCAAAATCTTTAAGTTGAAAAAGTTTTCCAATTTATATCTAGATAGATAGATAGGTAGATGATAGATAGACAGATATCCCAGAAGCTGCAATGCTAGGCTAAGGCCAGGCTTTAAAGGGCTTTTTTTTTATGTATTTATTTATTTTAAAAATTATTTTTATTTTTTTATAAACATATAATGTATTTTTATACCCAGGGGTACAGGTTCTATGCTCTACTAAATACTTTAAACCATTCATTATATCATAGCTCAGTGTTCAAATCTCCATGTTTCCTCAGTTTCCTAATATTTATCTTAAGGTGACCTGATCCAGACTTTTGATCACCTTTGTCTAAATATTTCTATTTTAACAAAGTCCTTTTGAACACTCAGAGACTAAAACTTAGAAAAATACCCTGATTGTTATCTCACTAGAGTGGAAAATATATAGTTACACATTAACTAATGATATCCATGTCTACATTAGATCCATGACATTTTTAATTCTTGGGAGCTTTTGGTTAAATGAATTTTTTAAAGCTTTAAGCCATCACCACATGAATAAAATTAAAGAACTAAATGAAAACAAGCCAAGTATTTACAGAGTAAAGAACGTGCAGTGGAAAGAGTACAATTCTGAAATCATAAAGCCTAAAATTAGTGTGATGCATCTTTACTAGCCATGTAATCATAAACCAGTTATCTAAATGTGTTAGCCTCAGTTTTTTCAAACATGAAATGGTGATGATAATACTTATTATGCAGAGTTGTTGTGTGGATGTAATGAAGCATGGAGCATGAGAGTCTCATATTCCATGCTAAAATGATAGCTATTTTTATACTTATAATAATTCTAATAGTAGTAATTAAATTGTTCAAAATGATAATATTCATTTATATTGAGGCATTGTATTGACTATTCATAGACACATTTACCAAAATAAATTTCATTTTACTTTACCCCCTCTGAGGATATATATTCCTTAATTCAATATGAATCTCATAATGAATAATAATTATCATAATAAATATGCGATGCGATTCTTTTTCTTCTTTTGAGGGAAGTATCCTTTACTGTTGAACATAAAGAAACTTAAGCAAGTCTGTCTTATTCAAAATTTGCATGCTGCTTTCTTATGAAACTAGATTATAGAGTTGTATGAAATAAAAGTCATGCAGTTTAAGACATTTATGTTTGGAAAAAGTGGGTGGTCAGTTTAGTATTTCAAAGAAGATTTTAAATTTAAACCTTAAAACTGAGCTCTTTCAGCCTTATTTATAGACCATCGTTCATGCTTCCAAAGTACTCCTTCATTGTAAACTAAAGTAATAGGTTTTGTCACAGTGTATATAAAAACTAAAATGGATTTTTATATTTTATTATTTCAGAGTTAGTTGCAGTTTCTATTTCCTTACTTCCTTTTTTGAAAAATAGATTAATTCTACAAAAAGTTTTTTCCAGCTTTATTGAAAAAATAATCGACATATTATAATTTGTAAATATAAGAAATGATTTCTTATAACATTGCAAACTTTTAAACATTGTGTAAATTTTGTACAATTTGATAAATTGGCAATGCATCTGTATTGCAATATAATCTACATAAAAATGTTAATACATCTACTATCTCATATAGTTGCCACTGTTTTTTATGCATGTATGGTAAGGAATTTTAAGATCTACTCTCTTAGCAACTTTTATGTATATAGTACAGTAGAGATAAACTTCAGAGGTTCTTGTGGGTTTTTGTTCCAGACCGCCTCAATAAAGTGATTATCTCAATAAACTAAGTCAAATTATATTTTTTTTTGGTTTCCCCAGTGCCCAAATAAAAACTTATGTTTCCCCAGTGCATATAAAAAAATAAACACTATACTGTACTGTTCAAAAGCATTATGTCTTTAAGGAAAAAACAATGTATATACCTTAAGTAAACTAGTTCTGAGTTTTCAGTGGTCATAATTACTGATCACAGATCACCATAAACAAATACAATAATAATGAAAAAAAAAACTTGAAATATTGCAAGGAATTACCAACATGTGACAGAGAGACACAAAATGAACAAATGTTGTTAGAAAAATGGTGGCAGCAGACCTATTTTATAATCAAGATTGCCTATAAAACTTTCAACTTGTTAGAATGTGATATTATGCTAAGTTTAATAAAGGGAAGCACAATAAAAATGTATGTATATATTATTAACTATGATCATCATGCTGTATATTAGATCCCCAGAACTTTTTCATATTATAGTTGCAAGTTTTTGTACCCATTTGACCACCTTATTCCACCCCAGGTTCACCTCTTGTCAACTCAACTCTAAGTTTCCATAGTAGTTTGCTTTTTTCTTCAGATTCTGTATGTAAGTGATATCATAATATATAAATTAAAAAAATATAAAATCTCTTGAAATATTTCACTTAGTATAATACCTTCAACGATCCATCCATGCTGTTGTAAATGGCAGTATTTCTTAATTTTTCATGGTTCAGTAGTATTTCCATAGTATATATTTACCATACTTATTTTATTCATTCATCCATTAATGGATACTGAACACTTATTTCCAGCTTCTTGCTTAGAGTTAATAATTTTATAATGAAACACTAAGCGTGCAAGATAGTGTCTTCGAATAGTGACTGCGTTTCCTTTAGATATATACCTAGAGGTAGGATTACTGAATCATATTGGTAATTTTTACTTTTAATAATATCGAATACTCTCCATGTACTTTGTTCCATACACAATTTATATCCCCTATCACAGTGCCATTAAGTTCCTCATGCGTTTCCCAAATTATTTACCAAAATTTGTTAGTTTTAATTTTTGGTCGTATATTATTCTAATAGAGTAGTAATATCTTGTTGTGGTTTCAGAGGGTAAAAACAACAACAACAACAACAACAAAATGAAACTTTGCCCTGAGTTTTTACGTTGAGCACTTTTAATGCTCCTGTTGGTCATTTATTATAACTTGTTTTTGAAAAAAAAAAAAGTCTATTGAGGATACTTTTGCATTTTTTTAATCATAATTTTTTCTCTATTTGTATATGTTGGTTATTAACCTCTTTTCAGATATAAGATTTTGTAAAGTATTTTTTGCCATCTGTGGATGGGATGTGTTTTCATTGCCCTTTTTTTTTTTTTGTGGCAATGCAGTGAAGAAGAAACTTTAGTTTGATTGTAATTACCTGATTTATTTTGCTTTCCTTTCGCTTGTTTGTTTTGGATGGTATCCCAAAAACTATTGGCAACGAACCAATGTCAAGGAGAATTTTTCCTATGTTTTCCTTTAGGAAAAAATTACGTTTCATGCATCACATTTAAGTCGTTTAATCTATTCACGGGTAAGATCTATGAGTGATTGAGGTACGCGGTTACCAGTTCATGCTTGGGTTTTATGTGACTATTCAGTTTTCAAATGTCACTTATTGAAACAGGACTATTCTTTACCCATTATATATGTTGGCACCCTGTTCAATATTGATGACCTGTATGAAGGATTTATTTCTTCGGACTCTCAATTCTGTTCTACTTCTGTATCTGGTCGATTTTTTAGGCCAGTATACTTTATTGTTTTGAGCATGAGGGCTTTGTAGTTGATGGCGAGTATTATCCAATTTTAGTCGAAGAAGTGTAATTTCGCTTCTTCTTCTGTCTTTCCTCAGAATGGTCTGGCTATTTGTGTCTTTTTATGGTCTATATATAAATTTTTAGGATTCTTTACTTAACTTCGGTAAAAAAAATATTGGATTTTTTAAAATTAATATTTATGTTTATTTATTTGACAGAGAGAGATGACAAGCAGGCAGAGAGGCAGGCAGAGAGAGAAGACGGTGCTAGCAGCTTCCTGCTGAGCTGAGAGCAGTGATGCAGGGCTCGATTCCCAGGACCTGGTATCATGCACCTGAGCCGAAGCCAGCGGCTTAACACACTCGAGCCACCCAGGCGCCCCCTAACATTGGATTTTTGATAGGAGTAGGAATTGATTTTACAGATGGTTTTCGGTAGTATGGACATTTTGAACTCCTTCAAATTCTTTGATCAATGTTAGACATAGTTTATGGGGGTACAAATCTTCATCTTCTTAGTAAAATCTTTTCCTAAGTATTTTATTACTTTTGATGCTGTTGCCTATTGTGAATTAGATTGTTCTCTTTATTTTTTCAGATATGTTCATTCATTAGAGTGTAAAATAAAATGCTCCTGTCTTGTGCTTACTTTGGCAGCACATATACTAAAAAATTGGAATGATGCAGAGAAGATTAGGTGATCACTGAGCAAGGAGACATGAAAAACTATTTAAAAAAAAAAACGAAACAAACAAAATTCTTGTCTTTCATATATTGATTCTTGTTATTGGCAGCTTTTATTAAATTTGTTTATTCAAAATTTTTGTGAAGTTTTTAGGATTTTTTTTACAGGTAAGTTCATGTTATCCAAAAAAAATGTAAAATTTTACTTCTTCCTTTTTTTTTTTTTTTTTTTTTTGGAGAGTCTTTTATTTCTTTGTGTTCCTTGTTTCTCTGGTAGGACATCCAGTACTTTGTCAAATGAGAGTAGTGAAAAACAGTGGACACACTGTCTTTTTTCTGATCTTTTAAGGGGAAAAACTTTCAAACTTTTTTGATTGAATATGAGATTAGCTATGGGCTTGCAATATGTGTTTTTTCTTTAATGGGTTTTTAAATTATTTTTTATAAATTTTTTATAAAACATATAATGTGTTTTTATCCCTAGGGGTACAGGTAATCTGTAAATCACCAGGGTTTACACATTCAACAGCACTCACCATCACTCACCACTAGCACCTGCCCTCCCCAATGTCCATACGCCCACCCATCCTCTCCCAAACACACCTCCCCCCCCAGCAACCCTCAGTCTGTTTCTGTGAGATTCAGTCTTTTATGGTTTGTCATCCCTCCCAAATCCCATCTTCTTTGATTTTTCTTTTCGTATGCCCGAAACCGCCTATGTTGCATCTCCACTTCATAATATCAGGGGAAAGATTCAATATGAATTAACTGGTGTCTTTCTCAGATAGATTGATTTATTTCGCCAAGCACTAATACCCTCTAGTTCCATCCATGTCATCACCAAAATAGCAGGATTATAGGCATTCATTTCTTTTGATGGCGGCACAAGATAATCCCGATGGGACATATATACCATATCTATATTTAGTGATTGATCTCTGTTTGAAGGACATTTAGGTTCTTCCATAGTGTAACTATTGTGGACATTGACTTGCTATAAACCATTTGGGTGCATGTGCCCCCCTTACAGGAATGCCCCGTGCTGTATCTTTAGGGTATATATCCCAGTTAACTACAAATTCACTGGGTCATAGGGTAAGTTTCTATTTTCAAGCTTTTTGAGGCACAACCTCCACCGCTGGATTTGCCAGACGTAGGTTGCACCCCAGCTTTGCATTCCCCACGTACAGTGTAGGACAGGGATTGCCCTTTCTCCCTCATTCTACTCGACCTTTGCAGCATCTGTCATTGACCTGACTTGTTCTATTTTAGCCATCTTCTGAAAGGTGTGAGGTGGTGTATCTCATTCTGGTTTTTGATTTGTAATTTCCCTGATCGCCGAGTGATGTGGAGCACTTTTTTCATGTGTCTGTTGGGCCATCTAGGATGTCTTCTTTTGCAGAAATGTCCCTTGTTCATGTCCTCTGCCCATTTCTTGATTGGATTATTTGTTCTTTGGGTGTTGAGTTTGCTAAGTTCTTTATAGATTCTGGACACTACTCCCTTTATCTGGTATGTCGTTTTGTGCAAATATCTTCTCCCATAACTTCTGACAGTCATCTTTTGGCTTTTTGTTAACTGTTTCCTTTGCTGTGCAAAAGCTTTTTGATCTTGATGAAAATCCCAGTAGTTCATTTTTGCCCTTGCTTCCCTTGCCTTTGCCTTTTGTGGCGTGTTTCCTAGGAAGATGTTTGCTGCTGCTGAGGTCAAAGAGGTTGCTGCCCCGTTTCTCCCTCAAGGATTTTGATGGATTCCTTTCTCACATTATGGTCCTCTGTCATCCATTTTGAGTCTATTTTTGGTTGTGGTGTAAGGAAATGGTCCAACTTCATTTTTCTGCATGTTGGCGGCATGTGCTGTCCAATTCTTCCCAGCACCATTTATTGAAGAAGAGGCTTGTCTTTTTTTTCCATTGGGACATTCCTTCCTGCTTTGTTGAAAGATTAGTTGACCATAGAGTTGATGAGGGTCCATATTTCTGGGCTCTCCTCTATTCTGTTCCATTGATCTATGTGTCTGTTTTTTGTGCCAGTACCCTACTGTCTTTGATGATGACAGCTTTTGTAATAGAGCTTGAAGTCCTGGAATTGTGTGATGCCAACAAACTTTGGCTTTCTTTTTCAATATTCCTTTTTGGCTATTCGAGGTATTTTCTGGTTCCATATAAATTTTTAGCATGCGAGATTTGTCCCCTTTCCTTTGAAAAAGATGGATGGTACTTTTGAAGTAGGGATTGCATTAAATGTGTGTAGATTGCTTTTAGGTAGCATAGACATTTTCACAATATTTGTTCTTCCAATCCAGGAGCATGGAACATTTTTTCCATTTCTTTGTGTCTTCTTCAATTTCTTTCATGAGTACTTTAGAGTTTTCTGAGTATAGATTCTGTGTTCTTTGTTAGGTTTATTCCTAGGTATCTTAGGGTTTTGGGGTGCAATTGTAAATGGGATTGACTCCTTAATTTTCTCTTTCTTCTGTCTTGTTGTTGGTGTAAAAAAAATGCAACCAATTTCTGTGGCATTGATTTTATATCCTGACACTTTACAGAATTTCCTATACAAGTTCTAGCAGTTTTGGAGTGGAGGTCCTTTGGGTTTTTTCCACATATAGTATCATATCATCTGCAAACAGTGATAGTTTGACTTTCTTCTTTGCCAATTTGATTTGGATGCCCTTTTAATTTCCTTTTGTTGTCTGATTGCTGAGGCTAGGACCTCTAGTACAATGGTTGAATAGCAGTGGTGATAATGGACATCCCTGCCGTGTTCCTGACCTTAGCGGAAAAGCTATTCAGTTTTTCTCCATTGAGAATGATATTTTGCGGTGGGTTTTTTCATAGATGGCTTTGATAATATTGAGGGTATGTGCCCTCTATCCCTACACTTTGAAGAGAGTTTTGATCAGGAAGGGATACTGCACTTTGTCAAATGCTATTTCAGCATCTATTGAGAGTATCATATGGTTCTTGTTCTTTTCTTTCTTTATTGATGTGTTGTATCACATTGATTGATTTGCGGATGTTGAACCCAACCTTGCAGCCCTGGAATAAATCCCAGTTGGTCGTGGTGAATAATCTCCTTTTAAATGTACTGTTGTGAATCCTATTGGCTAGTATTTTGTTTGAGAATTTTCGCATCTGTGTTTCATCAAGGATATTGGTCTGTAGTTCTCTTTTTTGATGGGATCCTTGTCTGGTTTTTTGGGATCAAGGTGATGCTGGCCTCAGATAAAAAAGAGTTTGGGAGTTAACCTTCCATTTCTATTTTTTGGAAACAGTTTCATGAGAATAGGAATTGAATTCTTCTTTAAAATGTTTGGTAGAATTCCCCTGGGAAGCCATCTGGCCCTGGGGCTTTTGTTTGTTTGGAGATTTTGATGACTGTTTCAAATCTCCTTACTGGTTATGGGTCTGTTCAGGTTTTCTATTCCTTCCTGGTTTCAGTTGTGGTAGTTTAAGTTTATATGTCTCTCTAGGATTGGTATCCATTTCTTTCCAGATTATTGAATTTGTTGGCGTAGAGTTGCTCATAGTAGTTGCTTATAATTGTGATATTTCTTTGTTGTTTTAGTTGTGATGACATCATCCTCTTTCATAGTATGTGTTTTATTTATTTGTGTTGGTTGGTATTCGACTCCCTCTTTCATTCATTGCTTTTTTATTAGCTATTTGTTTGGTTGTTTTGTTCTATCTTTTCTTGTTTTGTTGGATATAAGTCTTTGAAAGGGGAGTTTATCAATCTTTGCCTCTGATTAATTCCTCTTCAAGCGAGAACCAGCTCTTTGTTGTTCTTTCTCAAACTTTGTGTCTTAATTTTGTTCTGATTGTTTGGTTTGTGTTTGTTGTTGTTTGGGGAAAGCAAGTTTTTTTTTTTCCAACAAGGGTCAGGACCCGGTTGTTTTGGGGGAAAGGGTGATTGTGGGGTTTTTTTGGTTTTTGTTTGTTTAGTTTTTTCTATTTTTTGAGTTTCTTTTTCTGCTTTTTCATGATCTGTTATTATTCCTATTTTCCCTCATCTCCTGAGCTTGGGTTGAGGCTTTCTTCTTTGTTGTTTCTTTCTTCCATCTCCTTTAGGTGTAGGGTTTTGTTTTTGTATTTGAGATCTGAGAGAGAACACGCGTGGTTGCACACGTCTTTTTTTTCGCAGATATGAGGAGAGAAGCGTGGTTGACACGTCTTCACTCCCCCCCGGAGCAAGTCTGGGGAAAGGCGGCGCAGCACGGTCCGCCCCCAGAGGAAGAAGACAGGAAAGGCGCCCGATTGGCCATGGGGGGTCTATCGGAAACGATGGTCGGGTGAAGACAGGGTAGCCTGCCATGGGGTGACACCTGATCAGGAACAAAGCATTGTGCTGGTGGCAAGAGCGAAGAGTGTGATCACATGTGCACCGCCCAATCCTCTGTGCGGAGAGAGACAAAGCCTGTTTCCTAAGGAGACATGAGGGGACGACTAGGGCAGGGACGTGTGCTCCACTCTGCGGAAGGAGTGTGGGCAGAAGGCCCGCCGCCTGTCCCCTGTGCCTCTGGTCCCAAGGGGACAGCATCTCCTTGACCACCCCCGCCTTGATCCGTAGGGCAAACGATTGGGCTAGCTACCAGGCGGCCATAGGTACCGGCGTGAAAGCAACTCGCAATGAAGAACACAGCTCGCCATCTCGAGTACACGGCAGTCAGATGCCAATCTTCCTCCAACAATTGACAGCGTTTTCGGTGGGCGAACCAGGGGGGTTTGCGGGGGACGGAAGGGTGGGTACATTCCCCCAAAAGCTCCCCATTCCCAGTGAACGGGCAGTGTTCAGGGACCCTGACGCCTCTCCTCTCCTGTGGGAAGGCACTGGCCTGTGTCCACTAGTCCGCCTGAGGTCCAGTGCCAAAGTCCAAATGCGTTGCCCTACACCGGGAGATGGTAGTGTGCATAGAGTGCCGTCTTTAGGCCAAAAAAACGACGCACCGCTGGTGCAGGGTTGTGCGACTGTGTCTGCTTAGTTCGGCCTGGCGGGTGAACCCAGGGCGCCCAAACATGGAGCCCGGGGAACAGGGAAAAAAGCAAGGCGGCCAAGAGAACACCAGCTCTCCCGGGGCTCTTCTTCCTGATGAGGCGACACTGAGCGAACACAACCATAGCCTTGGGTACTGAGGAAGCAGGAGCGAAGTACGGTCGTCGCTGCCAAGGTGATAACCGGTCTGCGAAAGCAATACCATTCGCTGGGAAAAGGGTCAGAGAGTCGGTTCTGTGGGCTTGCTTTTGTGTGCTTGCCTTAGCCTACTATTCGCAGCCATAGTACTATAGGGAGAAACCCGCATATAGCGAAGAGACTCGTGTCCCTGGCATCCCCTCTGGGAAAAACACAGCATTCTTTGGGAAAAATCAGAATCGGGTTTGAGGGGATGCTCCTGTTTGCCGGACTGCGTGTGTCTCCACCAGCAAGCGGTGTAAAAAAAACCCGCATGGAACGTGAAAATCGGCTCCTAAATGCACTGAAACATCCCCTCTGCTCTGAGAGAAAGCGTTGTGCGCCTGTTTGAAAGAGCCTTAAAATAGGAACCGGACAACGTTTTTGTACACGTGCTCGTGCAAAAAAAAGCCCAGGAGCATGTCCTGTGGAAGGGAGCAGGCACACTGCCAATAGGAGCGAGAAGGAAGAAAGGAGCCAGGACCCCTTGGCCTTCTGGTCTGGAAAACCGGTTGGTGCGAAGCAGGAGAGCCAGTCCCAGGCACGGAAGCAGAGCGGCTGGTTGGCAATACAATGTGGTCACCCGACTCCCTGTGCAGAGAGACAGAAACCCCTGGCAGGAGGGGTGTATGTGTCAAGGGAGGCGTAGGGCTTCATGGGGGTGCTGTGCCTCCACTCTTAGGAAGGTCGGGCAGTGGCGGGCAGAAAGCATCGGCCTGAGCCTGAGGCCTCTGGGCCCGAAGGAGACAGCAGATGGTCCTTGGCCACCTGTCCCTGGGGTGCAGACATGTACCGATAGCCGTAGCCTTCCAGGCCCTACGCTGAAACTCGGGGTCGTCCGACAAACAGAATCTCGCTGAAAGTATTACGGGGTATTCTGAGCAACTGACCGTCTAATTCCCAACCCGGCCTTGATTTGGCAAGTGCTTGGAGGATGACTGAGATGTTTATCAAGGGGGAAGGAGTGGGGTCAGTCGCCCCAAAATCCTATTGCACAGCTGCACGGCGGATGTGCAGGGAGCCTGTCAACCACACCTTTCCTGTGGGAGAAAAAAACAAGTGGCATAGTCACTGGCCTAAGTCCGCGAGGTCCACCTTAGGCGCGCAGAGTACCAAGGCAGGCCATAGGATGCCCCACCGGGAGATGGTATGTGCATAATAGAAAGAGTGCCATCCTAGGCATACGCACACCCATACAGGGTTCTTGGTCTGGGTTGTCTGCTGCTTACGTTTTTTCGGCCTGGCAAGGGTGAACCCAGGATGCGAACATAGAGCCCAGGAAAGCAAAGCCCAAGAGCCACCAGCCTCCCGCAGCTCTTCTTCCCTGAGCGACTGAAACCTTAGCGGAGGAAGCAGCGGCAGTGGCTTTTTGCTCCAAGCCAAAGCCTCTGCGAAAGCACAGCATTCGCTGAGAAATGATCTGCGGCTGCTGCTGCTTGCCTGTGCCCAGTCTCGCGGTGGAGAAACCCGCATACAGCGAAAGCCTCTTTGCCTGGGCAACTCCCCTGGGAAAGCACAGCATTCATGGGAAACAGAGTTGGGGTTGGGGATGCTACTGCTGCTTGCCTGAGCTACCTCCGCAGGACGTGGAAGATACCTGCATGGAGTGAAAATACTCTTTGCCCTAGCATCCCCTCTGCCTGAGAGAGATGCGTGTTTGCACACGTCTGTCACGCGCTCCCCCAGGGACCAAGTGTGGGGGAAGCGCAATACCGCCGCCCCCCGGGGAAGAGAAGGAGCCGTTGGCCTTGGGGTTGGGAACGCTCGGAAGCAGGATCGCCTGCCGTGTCACCACAGCAGGCCGTGGCAAGACAAGTGTCACCGCTCCCTGTGCTGAGAGATGGAAGCCTGGCTGCTAAGGAGACATGAGGGGACGACTAGGACAGGGGCACGTGCTCCACTCTGAGGAAGGAGTCTGGGCAGAAGGCAGGCCTGTCCTGTGCCCTCTGGTGCCAAGGGACAGCATCTCCTTGGACACCTG